>NW_020955527.1:496159-558473 GCF_003031625.1 Empidonax traillii
TTTCACAGAATCACAGAAGAGTTGAGGTTGAAAGGGACCTCTGGAGGTCACCTTGTCCAACCCCATGCTCAAGCTTGACCACCCAGAGCGGCTTGGCAAGGACCACATCCTGATGGCTTCTCAGTACCTTCAAGGATGGAGACTCCATCATCTCCCTGGGCAGCCTGTGCCAGTGCTTGGTCAGTGCCTTTGCCAGTCACCCTCACAGTGACTGTTTCCTGATGTTTGGAGGGAACCTCCTGTGTGTCAGTTGGTGCCCGTGGCCTCTGGCCCTGTCCCCTGGGCACTGCTAGGAAGAGTCTGGCTGTCCTCTTGGCATCCTCCCTGAAGCTGTTTGTACAGGTGGATGAGATCCCCTGAGCTGCTGCTTCTCCAGGTGGAGTGGTCCCAGCTCTCTCAGCCTTTCCTCGTAGGAGAGGTGCTTTCTTGTCCCTCTGTTATTCTTGTGGCCCTTTGTTGTCCTCCAGTATGTTCCTGTCTTCTGTTCTGGGGAGCCCAGAACTCAGGACAGTCCTGCAGGTATGGACTCAGCAGAGCTGAGGATCCCCTCCCTTGACCTGCCGGCCGGGCTTTGCTTCAGAATTAAAGTCTTTGCTTCTTTAATAGAGCAGACCTAAGTTTCATGCTGATTCTATTTTGGTACTGCAGAAATATTTTTCAAGTTTCCTCTGAGAAAAAACATTTTTACCTTCAGGGCCCAGCCCTGCCAGTAAGTTCTACTCTTTAAGCACATTTACGTGAGTGCTTTCTTGAACTTTGCTCTCGGGGCATTGCTGCTATTTACAGACCATTGGTGCTGAGCATTCAGTGGTACCTGTGAGGCCCAGGATTTGAAAGTTTTGCACAGAAGTAGCTAGAAAGGGTTAGTAACTCAAAAACCCCTCCAATTGCCTCCGCTGTATGACTGGAGTGGGTCACAGGATATAAGGTGGGATGCTTTATGCATCCCAAATACTTGACAGGTATAAAGCAGAGGAAATTCCAGTTGGTTAAGGCAGTAACCTGTGCCTTAGACATTGAAAAGGAGAACAGTTAGAAATTATTTTTCAATACTGGGGTTTAAAAGTTGTTTTGCTTGAGTTGATTTACTAGTTTTGTTGATGTGATATTTTATTATCGATATTTCTGTCAGTCTAAGGCATCACATTACATCTGAAGTGTTTATTAATTAATCTATATTGCAGAATTAAATAATATATTAATAAAGGTGGATTTTGCTTTCTCAAATCTTCTACAGCCATTAATGGTTATATGTATGGAAATCAGCCTGGTCTTGAGATGTGTAAAGGAAGTGTGGTTTCTTGGCATTTGATGGGATTGGGTTCAGAAGTTGATGTCCATGGGATATACTTCTCAGGAAATACATTTGTAACTAAAGGAACAAGAAGGGATACAGCAAATCTGTTTCCACATACAGTTCTTACAGCTATTATGAAGCCTGATTCTGAAGGTAAATGTCTTGTTTAAAAATCCTGTTAGTAATGCAGAAACTGTTACCAATGAATGTTTTAAGCTTAGAGACAAGCCTTAAATAGCTGGTATTTTGATCCTGGCTAAAACTGTGCACAGGTGTGTTTGAAAGGCAGCAAACTCTAAGGACATGTGTTCTTATTGCTAAAGCCTTGATTTTTCCAGTTTCTCTGTGTGCTGAATTTTATTACAAGTAGCCATCCTGCACAAAGAGTTTGGATCTTATATGAGCAATAGCCTGTGTCTCAGTCTTTAAACACTGAATCATCATTGGTAATACAATCTAAAGGTAACAGACTTTTGTCCTCAAGTCTTTTTTTCTTGTATGACTTCTAGGAATTTTTGAAGTGTCCTGCCTGACAACCGACCATTACACTGGGGGCATGAAACAGAACTACAGTGTGAAACAATGCCACTGGTGGAATGTAGATCCATCTATGTATTTGCATGAAAAGACTTATTACATTGCTGCAGTGGAAGTTGAATGGGACTATTCTCCTAACAGGACATGGGAGTTTGAACGGCATCAACACCATGAGGAAAGGTACTTTGGAATATACACAGGGGAAAAAATGCAAACCAAGCGAAACAGCAACTCACTTCTCCTCTGAACCTTTTCCTCCTCCAGACATTTCTAGACACACTTTATTTTCATATATATTTTTAGGGCTCACTTGAATTTGTGGTCCTTTCCCTGTACTGTTGCCATGACAGCACAATGTTCAAGAAATAGTCCACCATAGATCTTCTGTGGGACAAGTGTATATTTTCATGATTCCTGGATAGTGCATTTATTTACTGATGTTAGTAGTCCTTGATGTGGAAAGCTTATAACATTCATCATCATCGCATCTACAATGACTACTTTGTCCTGATAATTGCTTACAATCTTAACAACTCTTTGTCTCGTCTGTAGTCTGAGTCAGGTTCTTTTTTACTCTTCTCAGTTTTATGAGATTACACAGGATACAAACATGACCTAATCCACTCACTGTGAAGCTTGTTGTCTTGGTGTTTCATTTCCAGTATTTGAATCTCAGTGAGAGAGAACTGATTGGATCAAATAATTCATGTCAGCTAGCAGAAGAGGCTAAACAAGAACTGATGATTTTCAGTGCTTCACCTTAATAATTTCAGTTGAGGTTAAAGTAGCAGATTGTAACTGCCTACATTTTGTTATTAACTTAATTGTATTTTCTTCTTTGTCCTCAGCTTGATAGCACATTTCCTTGCCCTGCATACCCCAGTGGACTCTGACACAATACTAAGCACAAGTTATATGGACTATGCTGTTACAGACTTTTTTTTCCCGTCTCCAGCCCCCATGACCAGCAGAGAATCAGTCCCTCACATTTAATTTAATCAAGGCACTTAAGATTTACAAGTTTTAGGCTTCTTTTCAGATTACAGAAGTCACTGAGGGCTCTGTTTTTCAGTATACAAGTTGCTGTGTGACTTCCTGCAATTTGAAATATCTGCCAGGACAAGTGCTCAACTTTCTTTTAAGTACTATGTAGACTTGGTCTAATTATAGTGAGTTTTTTAACCTTTCAAAGAGAAATTTCCCATCTTAACAAGAATGTTTTCATGCTGAAGATATCAGAATTTTATGAGATGACTGTTTTGCTGAGCAGGACTCTTGTTTGATAGTTAATTGACATGTCTGCAAAAGATGTTGTAAAATACATGAAGAAATGTTTTGGTTTTTTCTTTTGGCAGCCCTGGCAATCCATTTTTAAATAAAAATGACAAATTCATTGGCTCAAAATACAAAAAGGTAGTATATCGAGAATACACTGATCAGACATTCAGTACTCCCAAAAACAGAACAGAGGAGCAGCAGCACCTGGAAATTCAAGGTAGAGTCATCATAAAGTTCAGTTTTGAAAATGTGAGAAATGCAGTGACACAAACCAAAAGATACTATTTGAATAACACTGAGTATAGTTCTACTCACACAAAGTGCCTAAACCTATGTGGAAACCCTACAGGAAATTACTACTTTTATTATGGTGTTTTTCCTGCAAGATTATATTGCTTGATGTAGAAGTTAAAAACCCTTCTGGTTAGCTGCCTGATGAGAGGTCAGTATTTCCAGCATAAAACTGGGTAGCAACATCCAAACAGACTTCAGGTACACAGTAGGTGCTCAGAACTTTTGAGATCTAGAGGCTTAACTTCAGCATCTCAAGTTGGGAAGTCATAGTGAACAACACTATCTGTATGTTTTCTGTTGAATTCTAAGCTGGTGGTGTGAATTTGAACACAAACTCTTTGCTCTGATCTTTTGTAAAACCAAATTCAACTTTCTTTTCAATCCAACAGGACCACTGCTTATGTCAAATGTTGGAGATAAAATTATAATAGTTTTTAAGAACTTAGCATCAAGACCTTATTCTATCCACGCCCATGGAGTGAAAACAGACAGTTCTGCTGTTGCTGTAACTAACCCAGGTATCAAACCATCCTTCCTTATTTCTAGCAGGTAACATTAAGACTTCTAGTAAGGTTTATTTAAGATAGCAGGAAAGATATAGTTTCTGTTTGCATGTTTTGCCTCAGGTTCTTAAATTTTTGGTGTTGATTATGACAAATATTTCTACAGTTCAAATGGCCCTGCTAACTATGGCTCTGTATCCTAGTCCTTGAAATGAAAGCAAACAGATTTGGTTACATAGGGAAGGCATAGCTTATGCTATAATTTCTAAAGTTCTCTGTGATCTTTACAAAAGATACAATTGTCCTTATTAATATGGTAAACTGCACAGGGAAGACACAATAAAAAACCCCAAACGCTGTCAAGAAAAATCAAGGGTCTGCAGAAGTTAGCCAGTGCAGTAACTGGGAAGTTCAAGACAAATACAAGCTGTAAATGGAGATAACATCTGTTTCAGAATGACCTCTTATAGGTCAACATACTGAAGATTTCTAAAATTCATTGATACTTATTTAATTCAGGTGAAACAAAAATGTATGTCTGGAAAATCCCAGAGAGATCTAGTCCTGAGAGAGGAGATCCACATTGCATTGCATGGGCATACCATTCAACAGTGGACATCATTAAGGTATATAATTTATCAGTCTAAAGGGTTTTGTTCATGACTCCAACATGGATATACTTATAGAAAAAGGGGGGTGAATTTTAAATTCTTTCTGCTTTCTCTGTCAGGTTATTTCCCCTGTTACCATACCTTTGAATTTAAATGTTTCTTGAAGTCAAATTGCAGGAAAGTCAGGGCATAATTTGAGTCATGGCCCTCCATGTTCTTGCTTTCTGGTTCTTCTGCTGATGATATAATCAACTCACTCAGATTTCCTTGTTAAAGCTCGCACTTTATAGCTTGCTCAGTATCTAATCAATCATGAGGGGAAAACTGACATGCAGCTGTGAAACACAACTCTGCCGTTTCTTACCAAGCATGCATTAACTTAACGACTTATACTTTTTAATGGAAATTAATGTATTCTTGCCTTCATGTCTCAAAAAATACAAAATAGTGTCAAGAAGTATATTTTGAATGGAAACCAAGCTCAAAATTATAAAATTATAAAAATAGTTTGGGGAAAAAAAAAAAGGCAAGAAATTAATGTGGAATGAATGCTTATTTCTAGCAGGAGATGAAAATGAGGCAGTAGTCTTCATTGAAGTTGATCCATGGGTAGTATATAACAGTGGAGAAATAGCCTTGTTTGCCTGACACTGACTGCCTTTTATTCCCAGCTACTGACAGCTGTAAAGATAGTAAGAGGATTCAGGTCTGTCATTAAATGTGCTTCTGCTTAGTTAAATCTTGCAATTATGTGGTTTTTCATTTGTCATTTCAGGACACTTACAGTGGATTAATAGGGACACTTATTGTGTGTCATAGACATTATCTGCCATCATTTCATACTAAAAAGAAAGTTCAATTTGCTCTTCTTTTTATGGTTTTTGATGAAAATGAATCATGGTACTTGGATGAAAACATTAAAACCTATTCTACCAACCCACATCTTATTGACAAAGAGGAGGAGGACTTCCTTGAAAGTAATAAAATGCATGGTATGTTTCCCACTTTAGTTAATATAACTATGGGGAACTCAATAAAATTATATATTTGAAAGTACTTCATATAAATTTGACTTTCTCACTCTCCCTGAATTCCCTGTTCCAGTGCAGAAGGCCTGAAAAATTTTACTCAAACTGTTTGAAAACACGTTTATAATGTACTGTCCAACGCCATTACTTTTGCTGGCATTTGCTTTCAAATCTTGTATTATATGAAAGTTTAGAGATCAACAATGCACAGAGTTTTTTTCTCTGTCTTGTTCTTTCCTTCTATTTAGCCATTAATGGAAAGGTGTTTGGAAATTTGCATGGCCTGAATATGCATGTTGGAGATAAAGTCAGCTGGTATCTGGTGGGAATGGGCAATGAGATAGACATTCACACAGCACACTTCCATGGCCACAGCTTTGACTACAAGGTATCAAGTCCTTTTCATTTATTTCTTGCTGTGTTAAGAATGAGCAGTAGGTCAAGTACCAAAGATTGTAATCTATGTGAAAAGTCACATGAAAAGTCACATACAATATTTAGTGGGGCTTGTAATTTGATTGTAAGGGTTTTATGCCCCAAACCTTTATCTGATCAACATACATGAGCCAGAGAATATCTGCCAGTAGCATTTGCTGACTGGTAACCAGTTGCTTTAACAAGACAGCTGTGAACTTCTCATGAGTGTTGCAAGACAAAAGCTGTAGTTGTCCTTAATTTTCACTTAGCCGATAGTTTATTAAACTTTGGAGCATGAAATGGATGTACAAAAGTGATGCTTCGGTAGAAATGATACACAGGTGTCTTATCATTCAATTGTGATTGAAATGTTTGGTGAGTAAATGGATAAAGCTTAAATTACTGCCATCTGGTAACGCCACCATTTAACTGTTGCTTCTGTTTGTCCTGAAGCAAACAGGGGTTTACAGGGCAGATGTCTTTGATCTGTTCCCTGGGACATTTCAAACTGTGGAAATGACTCCACGGAACCCTGGAACCTGGCTGTTACACTGTCACGTTACCGACCACATCCACGCGGGCATGGAAGCAACCTACACTGTGCTCCCAAAGGAAGGTAAGAGCTCTCGAGCTCAGTAATGGTTATGTTTAAAGATGCACAGTGGGGCTCACAGACAGTCTGGTGTACTCAGAACCAGTTCAGACATCCAGAGATACTCCACGTCTAGAAGCCACTTGGTCGTGCTTCCCTCAGGGCTGCTCAGGAGACCAAAGTAATTAAAGCACTGGATGTTAAGTGGCTATTATTTCAGCTTCCCATCCATGTAAAGTGACAGATTTTTATTTAAAAAGAATTCACGAGATAGCGTTTCTGTACCAAGAATTGCCAGTACTGTCAGACTCCATCTCAATCTTCATTTAAAACAATAAGAACAGTTGGTAAACAAAGCATTCCTACACAGCTGAAGTATTGAAAAACTAAAATAGTGTTTTCTTTCTCAACAATGTGTTTTGGCTTTGCAGACACTGTTACCTTGCTCTAGCAATATTACCTGTAAAAAATCTTGAATAATTTTGAAAGCTCTTGTTTCTACAAAGTTAATACAACTTTAAAAGCAACTCTTTCCAGTGCTCAAAAGATAGAGCATAACAGGCATTCCTTGTAATTGACAGAAAGAGAACAATAGGAATATTTCAAGATATGTGTATGTATATGCATATATATATATATACATAGACGTGATTTTTGTATCTATACTGAAAATACAGACTGGAATGTTAAACAGAATCTAATTCTATATTATAAACCACTGGCATGTAAAACACAATCTAGTTCTATATTATCAACACTACTGATTTACAGAGTACATTGTGCCTAACCTGCACCGACAATAAAAAAGGATGATTTGAGAGTACACAGAAAGAGATGTGGAAAGAGACTTTAACTTGTAGCAACATGTTGGATTTTTCATTATTAGCCATCTAAAGAGTATCAAAACGTACCCTTCAGTGCATCTTAAAGCTGTTTTTAAATCTCACTCACAATGTCCAGAAGGTACTGGGATCCACTGTTCTCATTTTAGACTCTGCTGGCCATATGCACAGACTATTCTTCTGATGAAATGCATGTAAAAAAAGCTATTTTCCCCCTTACAGATAAACAGTCTTTGTTCCCAAGATTATTCAATCAGCTCAAGTGTAAAGGCATGGCAGGCACACAAGATCGATGAAAGCATTTTAACACAGTGGTTCTCCAAGGTGTCTCTTCAGTGAAGCATTTCTTGGAAAATATTCTCTCCTGGGCAACTCATCTCCATGTATGTTTTGGAAGATTTCATCTAGTGGCCACATGGATATACTGGCCACAGGTACCAAAAGGGCCATAGACTAAGACAGCTAAATGGATGACAGCTCATAAATGTATTTTTCTCTAAATAAAGGTTGTATCTTGCAAGCTAAACATATTCTAGGTGATGCCTAATGCATGTTATTTAACAGCAGAGGAATGTGAAGAGCCTAATGAAATGTACCTTTTTTTAAGTTTGAAAATAACCCTGTGTAACAGCAAAATTCATTTTGTGTATCTGCCATCACATTGTTACATTTTACTAGACAGATATGGTAGTAGTTATTACTTAGACAATAGGAATTTGGTTATCCATAAGTTGACACTGAAAATATATATAGTATTGTATAACTGAGCAGTTAACAAAATAGTTCTTTCTGTTGAATTATTTTTATAATTTTGTCCAGTAACGCCTTTCAAGATGATTGGTACATTTAAAAGATGTGATGACTGAGGGACCCTGAACTCCCTAGGTCGGTGATCCAGCTAATACAGATTTGAGAATGACTTCCTGCTTTACTTTCAGTGAACACTGTATGTCCAATTGTACTGTACAGTATTTTCCAGTTGCCTTGTCACCACAGTTAGCTTCAAAACAGATGCTTTACCTCAGACAACAGCTGTCCTTCAATAGTTGATGTAAGATTTCAATGAAGAAGTAAGATGATTTATGTGAGGGTAGTCCCACAGTATGCAGCTCTACTGTTAGTTTCATTTGCTTTTTTATTTGTTTCATTTGCTTTTTTATTCCAGCACATTCTTTGCATTTGAGTGGATAGTACACTTCGTTGTTTTAGGTCAGCAGCTTCCTCTGGCTGCAGTGAAGAACATGTGGCAGGAAAAATGCTGCAGTTCCATCCTCTGGTAGAAGACTGACAAAATCCCTTAGTTCCAGCTCCATTGCAACAACTGATAAAGTTTCTGTTCAGAGCAGGGGAGAAAAATCTTGTTTAGGTATTTTGAGTTTTGAACAAAGAAACGAAAAAGTCATCAGCAATGTAATTATGAACTGAAGTCATCAAATTATCTAAATATTGCAAGTGGAATGAAATTTGAGACATACCCATTTGGATATGAATACAACTATAGGAAATCTCAAAAGTCAACTGAAATTGTGACTTAAATTAAAACCACACCTCTTGACTCATCAGGTCTACACATAGCACTAATGCTAATGAAAGTCTGCTAGTACTTCACATGTTTTGTATGAAATGCAAAGGACGCCCTGGAAATCTTATTAGTACCCTAACTCAGCACTATCTGTAAAACTGAATGTTTTGCAAGCGGCTTCTCAGACCAAGCTGTTCAACATTATGTTCCTAAGTGATTACAGGACAGTTATTGCATCAAAAAAAATCCAAAGAAAAACTGCTGGCACCAGAAACTAGGACTTTATGATAAAGCATGGCAACCTGTGCAGCACAGTGCAACCCCTTGGTGTTATTTTTCTCAGGCATTCCACTGACATACTTTCAACAATTTATGTGCTTTATTCAATATGCTTAATTTGTCAAAACAAACACACTGGCCCCTCAGCTATACTCAGTATTATTAACTTCCTACAAACATGTAACAATACGACTACATAACTACTAAGCTGGATTTCTCTACTTCTAGTAATAACACACTGTGGTTTTTTTCAGTCTATGACCTAATCATCAATACATACTTAAGCCTCCCCTGTGTTACCAATAACAGTCCGTTACCTAAGAACCATATAGTCACTTAGCCTAGGAAAACCAGAAACAATCACAAATAGCTATATTTACTAATTTTTTTACTGGTGTCTATTCCTATTATACAGAAACAGTATGATTACAACAAGTAACTGTTTTTGATACAAAATGAATGCCATGATTTTTATCTGAGGGTACAATGCATACATTACAGAATCCCTTGCTAATGACCAGAAAGACTGTTAAACTGTATTAGCTTTAGCTGGAGAAAAAGGTCCCTTTTTCTTCCAAATTACCACATCAGTTGTCCTTAGTCTGAACAGTTATTAACTGACGTACAAAGGCTTCTGGAGCTGAGTTACAACTGACTGATTTACCTCTGAGTGATGAAATGAGAACAGGGCAGCCATTACCAGTAAGTCTAGTTCTCTTGCAAAGTTCAGGAAGCAGCTTGTTCCACCACAGAGCCTAAATCCACAAAAACCCACAGCAAAAGTATAAATCAACAAGGACTGTAAAAGGGTGTGAAAGAGCTGCTAAAAATACAGGTCAGTCACAATGAACTTAGTGCCAGAAATGCAGTGATTTTGCACGTGTTGTATTTTTCCATCTTAAGTGCAACCTTTCTCTGCTCAAAAATCTTCACACAGTGCCCCTTATACCTCTATAGACAAATTTAGAAGACAAAAGTCACTAGCAAGACTGATGCAGTCAGAGAATTTATTTTTTCCCTGTAAACAGCTCCATGCGAAGTGGTGAACAGCATTACTATAAGAACATTGTTCTGTCTCCTGACCTCATCTGTCTACTCCCAACAGCTGTAGCAGTGAATTAGGTTTTGTGTACAATTTTGTAGATAAGACTGGAGTGAAGGGAAGGGTCTTCTTTCCTCCTTCTTTAAACTTGAGAACTTTTCTTTCACCTGCACTCAGATTCAGTACTGCAACCTCATGTTCAACTCTAATGTGGAAACAATCAAAGAAACTAGTTTCAGATCTGAATAAAAAGTTCAGATCAGGTTTTGAACAGAGTTCTAGTACATCCATCTAGTAGAGGATCATCTGTACTGACTCTGGTCAGTAAAGCTGTGTACAATTAATTGAGCAGCTGTGATTGGCAATGGAAGTAAACTCCTGTACTCCTGGAACACTCGCATAATCTGTTTCGACATTAAAACTGTATAGAGGCCTAAAGGGAAAATGAGACATAAAGACAATCTTTCCACTAGAGCATCAGTACCAGTCTGATGTTATAAGGTCAGAAGATGTCACTAGAACACAGGAAGAACATTATTTAAGTCTGATTTTATTTGAAGGACCATGTTCTCCTATCAGTTAGCTTATCAGTAAGATTTCACCTATAAACACTGTCAATTTAGAACACCAATTAGTGACAAACAAGGTAGTTTTTCATTTACAGTGGAAAAAACCCCATATTACTCTCCCTTTTCTGAGGCAGTCTACCACCTGAAAAGACAGTTCTTTAAATTTACTATAATGAATACAGTAAGTGACAGAAGAAACTGGAGGAAAAAATATTCCATTAAAATCAGTGGGGACTGAGTTAACAAAACACCAAGCAATAGGTTCAGTGCAAGCTAAGCCATTTACTTTGTCTGGAAGCTGGGCTGTGTGATCCATCCAGAGCCCATCTGAACATAATAGCATTTTAGTTAGGGAAAAACCCCTAAAAGACAGGGAACAACTTTACTGAAAGTAGCACACCTGCTTGTCACCTTTCAGCTCATGCTGAGCGTAGAGCACAGCTGCATCAGGACACCTCAGGAGGAGCTGGTCAATGGCTTCCTCATACTTGCCCAGACGGGTATTGCAGAGAACACGGATGGTTAGGCCGACATTGTCAGCCTCTGGCAGGGCCTCCAGGACAGGCAGAGCTGAAGCTACATTGATTGACTGACTACATAAAAGAGACTGAAGACAGGAACAAAAAGTATTGTTCGAATTTAAAACAAACTTTGCGAAAAATGCTAACTATATCTTAGAACAGAAGCCGTTACTTGTTGGAATAATTCTAAAATAATACTTCCCTTAATAAATGTTGCTAAAAATTGAGAAAACAAGTTTAGGAAGGAGGCAAATGTAAATATTGTTATCAACAGATCTCTTCGGTATTTTTTTCTTCTATCATTTCAATTGGTCTTTTATTTCACCTTGGATAACTAGGGGGGAAGGAGGAGAAGAGTCTGCTGGAGGAAGCTGTTAATACAGACATGAATATTTGCAGAATGACTCTTAAGTTGTAAGCAGTAGGAGTCAAGACCTGTTTCATACCTGTAGTCTTGAGACGTCTTCATCGTAAACTTTATCAGATGAATGTCCCACTGACATTATGGAAGTCACCCATGGGAAAATCAACCCAAAATGATTACAGGAGTTTATCTATGCAAGAAAGAATAAAATTGCAATAAAAGAAACATTTTTATTAGTGACGGTTCCATGTGAAACTCACCACAAGTGAAGAAAATCTTAATCTCAAATAGTGTAATTTAGAAGAGCAGCTAGTCTTTTCTTCTGGTTCATGCAATTTAGTAACAAATGAACTGGAAACTTTTATTCAGTTCTGTATTTCAGCTTTCCTACTCATAATTCTTTAAAATTCACCATTCACACAATTATTCAGTAAGCTTTGTAAAATTGCAAACACTCCACCTGACACTTTCTTATTTTTCATTTTAGCCCCTACTGCTATCCAGAGCTGAGATTCCTGTTGGAAGTATATTTGCAAATGTCCCCAAGGAGCAGGACTGCCCAGAGCTAGCAATACCGGTCTGTAAGTGCACACACTACCTTATTTGCTTTCAGTCTTGCTTCTTTTAACAGAAAAACTGTCCAGAATTAAAATACTAAGAATGGTATTTGGACAGATTTTGGAGGAACACTAAAACCTCCTCTGTCCTAAAACCTCCTCTGAGAGGTTTACCACTTACCAGATCATCTGTTGTTTTCAATGGCTTAGTCTCAGGAAGTTGCTTCTTTGATATCCTCCAAACATACTGAGAAGTAACCCTCAATAAGAGCTCCTGAAGTATTTCTTCCTGAGAGCACACTACAAGGAGAGCTTCCCAGAAATCCACCAAGAGCTGAGGAATAGTGTTTTCACTATGACTACACAACATCTAAAGAACAAAAATGACAGAAGACAGCAAGTTAACACAGACTATGGTGATTATTAATAGTAGAAATTAGAAGAAACGGAAGAGTTTTTACTTTTAGAAGCAGAATTTGCATTCCTTTTTTGTCTTGCGATTCTACATAATACACTGCTAGGCAAAATAAAAAGTTCATGGAATGATTTTAAGGTAATCAATTCTAATCAAGAGATTTTATTTCTTCTTCAAGATTTACTCCACTGCCAGAAATGTCACCACCACCGTCAGCAAATATTTACAGACTGCTAATTTGGAGGATTTTATATATGCCAATAGCCAAGCAGGTGTCTTCAAAAGAGGACTAGAGAGGCCGTGATGAGAGATGCTGTGTAGTTCAGGTGGGTATCATGGCAGGGACCCACAAGGGAGATGTTGTAAGGTGTGCTGTGTCAGCAAAAAGGACTTTTACTTGGTTTCCAAATGGTTTTAAACAACACACTTGTTCCAATTTGAACTTTATGATTTGCTATTTTTGATACAGGTCTTTCACAGTGACAGGTACAGTAAGACTGCAACATACCTACATTGAAGAACACGTTTTAACCCAATTAAGTTATTAATTGTAGAGAAAAAAAAATAAAAAAAAGGATTGTCTATTCCCAGCTGAAAGAAAGCAAACTTCAGGGATGCTAAAAAAGCTATTCTATTAATATTTCTTCTCATAAACTGCAGAGACACACTTTTCTTTTAGGAATTTATACAGAACATCAGAACATTATATACCTTCATATTTAAGTCTGATTGTCTGGAACTATCTTTTAATCCCAAGGACTTCTTTAAAAGGAGCTTATGGAATTAATTTATCTAAATTCTGGTAAATTTCATTAGCCTTAGGAAGCTCAGTCACTAGGAAGCCATTGAAAGACCACTGAGATCAGAATATTCTCTATTCAAATGACAGGGTAAAAACAAAGAACTTAATGGATTTTTTTGTTGTTGTTGTTTCATTTAACCAGTATTTCTTTCCAGAAGGTCCAGTTTCTGACTCTGTAATCATCTATCATGACTGGAATATAAGCCTCTTCTGAACGAATGCTGAAATTTCTTCAGACTGAAGGAGCAGCTGAGTCTGCTTTTCTTACCAATAGCAACATCGCTATGAAAAAAACAGAAGCAAAAAAATGATCACCTTGAAAAAGGTAGCTGCTTCTTCCAATTCAATTTTACTGTTCTCGTGTAAAGCCACAGTGGCAGCCACGAGTAAACCAGGCTGCGTCTCCTTCAGGTGAACAGCAAACTCAGTTGGCATAACAGTTCCTCCCTTACGCTGCCTCAAGAGTCGTGGTTGCCCAATGAAGCCACAAGCCAGTATTGTCTACAAACATAATCAGATATAAATCAGGTAAGGAATTCAATATATGCATGATTCAACCCAATAAACTCAGTATTTTCTCAGGCAGTGAAGTTTAGATAGAAGAAATGAAGGAAACTCAGGGGAAGAAAATAAATCCTTTTTCATAGAGTAACTCTTCAGAAACTAAGCTCCAAACTGCATGAACACTCCAAAACAATAGGCCTTGTGCCTGAACACTGAAAGTAACATGCTGATAAAAGCTGAAGTTACTGTGCACGTAAGAAAGTTGGACTTTGCAAAGAAATCCAAGACATGCAATACACACAGTGCTTTGAAAAATCACTGGCTGAATTTCCAATGGACTACTTTGCTAAATTTGAGTAGATTACTTTGCTAAAGTGTGATTTTTATTTTGAAAATACCCCAGAAACAACGATCAAAATGTGCTGCGCTTTGTGCAACAGTAAGTTGTTTCTGGGTATGTGAGTGCTTTCAAAGGTAACCATAACAAGGTGCTATGCCCACTTTAAAGACAGTGGAGAAATGATGCCTAAGGAAATTAAATTAATGACACAAATATAAAGCAGACCTAGGAGGAAAATTCAGATTTCACCCTGCTATGAATACAAACTATTTTTTCTTTCTTTAGTTTTCTAAAAGTGTGAGTTTTTTCTACTTTGAAACAAAATGCTTTTTTAGAGGTGAACTGCAATAAAACATATTTAATAGATCGGATTAAAAAGAAAGAAAATGCAACCAAACAACCCAACACCCATATCTCAGCCACCTTCTGTAAATAATTTCTATTCTATTCTATAAATAACAACCATGCAGTGGAATGTGTATGTTTGCTCACAACATGGCAATTTCATTTGATCACACTGCAAAAGCAGATGATACTGAATATAATTTTAGAAAGAGCTCCCCACAGTTCCCACCTTGCAATTTAAAAACTTCTGATTTTAAAAGCTCTCCAGGACTTCTTTCAACAAAGCATAGTATCTAACTTTGGAACAGCTATCCATTTATTTCAAAAGTTTTTAGACTTCCAAACATCTCACTCTAAGAAAAGTCTGTATTTCAAGCTCTGTCACCTTTGAATATTCCACAGTTCTGATCAACCTTACCAAGAAGTAATTTACAGATTGATCTCAGTCTAAAACCACATATGAACATCTATGGCAGAGACAGCTCCACTAAGGTTTCCCCCCACACACTGATGAGGAATTTGTATTTTGACAGCACTGAAGTAGATTCTGATCTGGTCTTAGTAAGGGTTAAGTGCTTTGATTCCACATAAGGAATGTGTGAAACTGTATACAGAAATTTCAGTTTGTGTGCACAATGGACAAATATACTGCTTCAAGAGCAATTTTATAACAACTGTTTGCATAGAGATGGTGTTTTCATGGGTGTATCACATAACTTCAGATGTAGGGCTGTAGAAACGCTACTATACAACCCCATACTGCTATACAAGCCAGGCAGCTGAAGAGCACTGGCTCTGCAGAGCTTGTTACCTCCCAGTAAACAGCATTTAATTTATCAAGAATTAAGAGCTTCAGAACTTTTACTTATTTGGTAAGGCTTTGCCAAGACAAGATTACCCTACCCGCAGGGTAAACTGTATAGTCCCAGTGTGTGCCAGCCCTCCATTCTGCTGCCATTGCACACATTCAGTGGAGCCTACACAGCCCATCAGGAGGAAGAGCAGTGACTGAAAGCTTCTTTTACTGTAAAGTGCAAGTACAAGTCAAACGACTGATGTGGGCTTTGGCAAAGTGCGAATAGCTCATGCTTCAGCATACTTTACCTCATTATAGGAGTCCATCTCATGTTCATACATTATCAGGTCTCCCATTTTCAGAGCCAGATAAGCCTTAGTAAGCGTCAGGACCACTGATGGCATCATCTTTTCTACTTTCTGAAGGTACTTCACAGCTGTCAAAGGACAGACATTTCTCATGCAGGGGCTGGAAAGGATATGAGGCAGCTGCACGGGGTCAGCGAGATAGAATATCTGGAGAACTTTATTTCCTGATTCCTATTGAAATAAAAGCCATTTGACAGTTTAGACCTTTTCAGATATAAAGTCTACTATGGCATATGAAAGTAGTGCAATTTTGTGGTTGTTTTGGGTTTTGTGTTTGGTTTTTTTTTAAACAGACAAGTACAGCTTAGCAATCAAATCACAGTGCCTCTCCTGCCTCTCTCCTCCCTACTAATAAAAATAAAGGATCACTAACTGGTAGTGATTCAACCCATATTCTGGGGTGCTAGCTAGAACCCCACTGTGAATTGTTTTTACCAACCTGTACAGTTTGGCAATGTTCAAAGAAACAGTTTGTTTTGCTACAGAAATGGGAGATGAAAGAAATCTGAGGCAGAGCTTTCCTAAAACAGAAGTGTCTCTGTGTGCAAGTGGGAAACAGATCACCAGCAACATGCATCATGATAGCCAAACCCATAATATGTAGCTTGAAAGTAGGCCAGAGCATCACAAGTGCTGCTTGCTATTTTTTCCGTGAAAATGGGAAAATAAAAATAATGTGAACAACTGTAAAACTAAAGAAGCAGCTCATCATTGTCAATGGGAATTCGATTAAAATTTGATACACAGTTCTTAAAATCAGAACTAAACAGATTACAAAAAACCCAACTTGTTTCTACCTTGCTTAATTCTTCATTCAAGTCTTCATTAAGAGAGTGAGTTAAGTAAAATATAAGTCCTTTTTCATATGTCTGTGCTTCATCACCTTCTGAAACTAGTCTCTTTAAAACCTCAGTCATGGATAAGCCTGACATTCTGTAGTATGGCAAAGCAAGGTGGTAATCCTTTGTGTCAAACCTGTAGACAACAGAGAGGAAAGAAAAAAAAATAACAAAAAAACTTAAGGGCAACACTTTTGTCATCACTCTTGGTAAGAACTAAAACAATACATCAAACAAAGTCAGACACGTCAGTTATCTGCATGTTCATACTTCATATTTACATAATGGTTGCATTCTGTGTTTAATGACAATAAAGACAACTAGACACTGAAGGGATGACCAGATCAAGCTGTTTTTGTAAAAGAGAGACTTACATTACATATGTAATACTAATGTAAAACAGCAAAGAATTGTGGATTTTCATTTTATGGTTACATTATTGGAAACACAGCTCACCTATACCACCTCAACATCTAAAACATACCTGCTGTAGCAGTCTCCTAAGAATGCACAACTTTCTCTGAACGCTCTTAGAAGTTCTTCTTTCTCATCTGATTTAAGGAAATGAGGGTCCATTATAGCTGCTCGGATCAGTAAGTGAGCCTCACTTAAAAGATGGATGCAGCTCTCAGTTTTAACATTTTCATAAGTTCTACTATAATCTACCTAGAACAGACACAGGATATACTTGAGCTACTGGCAAAAATTAAGAATATACAGGAGCAATTCTAATGAGGAAAGCCATTTGAAATAGGATTATGTGCTATACGTGAGAAATACATTACATTATATTCAGCAATGGCATGCATTGGAGATTAATTAACAGTACTTATTTTAGTAAGCAAGCAACAAAAGCAGGAGTCGGGCAGTACCATTTCTCTGTAAAGCTGAATGGTTGAAACAGTGTTTATAATATATAGATTCCAACCAGGTTCTGACTCAGAATTTGTTCTGGATTTGATGCTGTCAGCCTTTCTGGAACTAAAGAGGAGGAAAAAAGTTGAGTCGCCAATGTTGAAATAAACACTCTGCAGCCAAAACACCACCATTCATTTGATAATTCAAATGCATAAATAGGTATGTTTGCAGACTAGTAAATGCTGGAGACTTTAACTGTGAATTTGAGTCATAACAGCTAATAACAAAATGGGGATAGGCATGTTCACACACCAGGAACATCATCAGAACTGTATACTACATTTTCTCTGGTGCTTTACACCAGGTAGTAACAGATACTTACAGGAATCACAGAATCATCAAATGGCTTGGCTTGGAAGGGACCTTTTAAAGATCATCTAGTTCCAACCCCCCTGTCATGAGCATGGGACAGGTCAGACTTCCCAGGGCCCCATCCAACCTGACCTTGAATATTTAAGTACTTTAAATTAGCTAAGGTGTTTACGTTTATTCTGCAAGGACTTAATGCATGTTTGCCCCCACAGTTCTATCAAAGTGTTTGCCAAGACATTGTGTAAAGAAATACCAGAATGCTTTTACTCACACGTCGGTTAGGTTTGATATGCCAAAAAAAAAACACCACAGGAAAACACAGAATCTTTTTGTTCTGCTTTTTGGTTTTAACTGTTCTGGGATATTTACATCTTTATTTTCAAATTATGGTGCTAAGTAGCCTACTATTTGTTCAACTCGTGTCCTTTACAGAAGGCATAAAGAGTATCTTCCTCAAATGCCAATTAGAGTATTTGAAACAACACAATTGTCAGAAGAAAATGTGCTTTATTCAAAAAAACTACAGTATTTTGAATAGGCGTTCTCCCTGATAGGCTTATCCTTATCTTCTCCTGAATAATGTCTGCTCTAGGCTTTAAGAAATACTGGTTCAAATAACTGCTTCAATCAACTATAGCTGTCCCACCCTTGTTAAATAACTTGAACTGCCTTTAATAAATGTGGTTTTCGAATAGCTGTTTAGAATAGCTCCTTACATGTTTTATGAAAAGCCCTCAAAAAATAAGGGGGATAGCAGTTCCCATGGAAATTGATAAAAAGTCACATATGCCTCTGGCTACTTACATGCAACAAAAGTAACTTGGGCCAAAGTCTGATCCAACTTTTGTCATGGATAACTGTTGTGATGTTCGTAACTTTTCTCATAAAGAACCCCAAAGATAAGACATTTTCATTTTGTGCTACAGCACATTTTGTAACCTGTAGCTTTGGTACTCTACACAGTACTTTTGTTTCTCAAGATAAATATTTTTTTCTTGTCTGGCTAAGTTCTTAGTAACGTTATTTTAACATTTTGTTGCTTTCAAGCATCTATGATCCTACTGTCATTTCTTCTGCATCAGTTAATACAACAGAATTTAAAAAAAAAAAAAAAGCAGCTTAATTTCTGTTCTCATTCACTAAGAATGGAATTCTTTTCAAACAGTTTTTCCACAGAGGAACTACTCCCACTGCAGTACCCACGAATTCAGCACTGTACCCAGAGTTGTAAGTACCATCTCTCTAAAAGACACAAATCCTTACAGCATCCTTCTTGTAGGCTTTCTCCTTTCAGTAATATCTTCTGTGTCTGCCTTTGTCAAAAGAATTATATGGTTTTTGAAATGACAGATAGCTCTTGGTCCTATAAAAAGCTGCATTCTTAATGTGCAGACATCCAGTGTGACAGGTGGACAAGCCTATAAAGGAAAGGGATTGTTTTGTCATTTCAGTTAGTACGTACTTTGAGTCTTTAAATAAATCAGGGGAAAAAGTAACCTTTGTACAATGATCTGACATTAAAAACATTCCTTGGCTTTCCTAACTTGGAGTGCTTCACTTAAACAAGAATAAAAATACTCATAAAAGCATGACAAGAAACTTTTAACAATGAGTAAAAAAAAAAAAAAATCATTTCCCTCTTCAAAGCAACTACAGTTTTAGCTGTATGTCTTAAAATAATGCAGCCTGAGCCAGATGTCTAATGTGGAAAACCTAATCCCAAATAGTCTGAATTTGGCCAAGTTGTAAAAGACTGCCTGGTTAGAAAAGTCTTGGTTTCAGTTGCTTATAAAAAGCAATTACAGATAGAAGTATTATATTTGATTGTCTATTATTACATGACATACTCCATATTATATCTCTAATTTGTTCAATATGCACCTTTCAGGCAAAACTTACCCTATCACACTGGACTAAAAATTGAAAAAGCAACCTCATTTGCACAGATATATTTTAAATTTACCACTTTAAATAGATAAAATACTACATTTACAAATTAACATACACAGTGAAGCAAGGCAACACGGTATTATATGAGTAACCTGATTTTTGAAGACACCTCAACATTTCTTGTAAGAGGTGGAGGCCTGCAGACATGACCTAGAGACTCTGAACTGCCCTGGGCTAGTCAGAACCAGAACCAGGCAGCTCTTAAACTGGTGTAAAAAACAAGCAGGAAAAATAATAATAGCAAATAATAAAAATAACCATCATCATCCTGACACTTCAAACTCCTCGAGCCCTGTGGGACTGGAGCCCATGGAGGATCTGCAGCCTCTGGACAGCAAGCTGCAGTAAAGACATCCATGCGGGACTGCAGCCTGCACACCCCTCCGAACCTCCTCTGGAGGCAGGAGGCAGCATTTGGTTGACTGGAGGAATTGTGATGGACTTTAATGTAACCCATGGTGAAAACACAGAGAGCTGAGACAGGAGAATAGGCAGGACAGATTGTGTCACATGTTTGTATCGGTTATCTAGTACCTCTGTGAAGAGCAAAGAATATGTGTTTGCCTCTTGAAAATTTTATAAAACTTCTACTGTCCTATGGTTTCTTTATGTCCGCTGTCTGCATGCTCAACAGAAATCCTTAAATGCTAACATAAAATACACCTCAATCTACTACACCTATTAATGTATATCGCAACCTTTACAATTCAATAGATTTTTACTGATAAGCCATTTAAGGAAGGGGAAAAGTTTAGACCTCCAAGGATCAAAAGCCATCCTCCTAAAAAGCATGCTGTAAGTATGTGGTAGCAGACTTGTTTGACTGTCTACACTCCTCCTACAAAATCTGTTTTTTCAAGGGCACCTGCGAGAGAAAAACATCATCAGCTACAATAACGGAAAACTCTGTACCCTTCATTCAGTTTTCTACAGAAAAGCATGGAATTTAGCTTAAAACAGAAGTGATTTTAT
Source organism: Empidonax traillii (assembly GCF_003031625.1). Classification (NCBI taxonomy): domain Eukaryota; kingdom Metazoa; phylum Chordata; class Aves; order Passeriformes; family Tyrannidae; genus Empidonax; species Empidonax traillii. The sequence goes on from NW_020955527.1 coordinate 516,974, forward strand.
AGTTTTTTTGAACACATTCTACTCACAGTCTAGAATTTAAGATGGCAACAAGAGATTGTTTCATTGAGACATCTGTAGACCATCAAAATACAATATGCCATAGCTTGAAGTAAAATATTAATTTTGGATGTTATTTTATTCATCCAATAGAAACTAACAAAATTTCAAACAGAAAATAAGTCAACTAAGTGCCATACCACTACCCCAGTAGTTTTAGAGATAACGAGAGGTGCACCTTCACAGTTGTATCAATGTAGGGATCCTCATCACGAGCTGCTGCTGCACTGCATCGCACTGTGAAACACTGCAGGCTCTCACTAGAGGGAAAGATGAAAATGCAACAATAAAGGAAAGAAATTGAGACTTGCAAAAATCAAGTAGCCAAGACTACAGAGAATCACCTCTTTTTGCTTTGAAGAAATGGGCTTTGAAGCCTAAGCAGGAGGGCCCACTGGACTAACATATGAGCCTGCCCAGAGATTTCCTGTAGACTATGAAGGATGTATCAGAGGGGGGAAAAAAAAAAAAAGGGCAGCAGCATAGAGAAACACAGTAATAGTATCAGCAAAATCATACTTAGTACCTTGTAATGACATGTAGGAACTGTGGAGTAAGGACTGCCTGCTCGGACTTCTCTGAATACTGGTAAGTAGAAATTACTTCTACTAGCTTCCCAACAGAGTAGAGATATCCAACATGAGGTAAAGAGAAAAAGCAAAAGAGACTCAGTAGTTCTCTCTTGTTCTCAGTTTCCTCATAGGCTGTCACAGAACTTCCTAGATGTAACAATAAGAAAGACATTTAACATACTTCATAAATCCAAACCTGGCAATTCCATTGCAAGCCTGATGCCTAAAAGATACTATCAAACCTGCCCAAGTTGCAGACTGGTTTTGTTAGCAGCTAGTAAAAAGAACTATATGAAGTTATTAGATAGAGACCAAGGGAGAGCTACTAAGATGGTGAAAGCCTAGAGGGGAAGCCATACAAGGAGTGGCTGAGGTTACTTGCTTTGTTCAGCCTGGAGGAGTCTGATGGGAGACCTAACAGCAGTCTCCATGGAGTTCCTGAGGGAATGACCTGAAGTTGTGTCAGGGGAGGTTTAGGTCGGACATCAGGGAAAGATTCTTCCCCCAGAGGGTGGTGGGGCATTAACCAGGCTCCCCAGGGCAGTGGGCACGGCCCCAAGGCTGCCAGAGCTCCAGGAGTGGTTGGACAACACTCTCAGGGACAGGGTAGGATTGTTGGGATGTCTGTGCAGGGCCAGGAGTTGGATTCAATGACCCCTATGGATCCCTTCCAACTTTAGCATATTCTATGATTCTGTGATTCTATGAAATCCGATTGCTAACATACAGCATTAAATTCTTCCATGGGTCTTCTGGGGCTTGAGCTAGTGAACCCCTAAAATTTGCATTCACCCCTCCCTTTCCAGTTTTAATTAAAGCCTGTCAGAAAGGTAACCTGTATCTTAGTGATTATTAAGGTTTACTACCCTGATTTCCTCTGTGGGCTAATGAGTAGCAGTCTAGTATCTTAAAACACTGAGGATAATTTTATTAGTGCAATGTAAAGAGTGACTGTTTTGCAACACAAAATTAATCAGCAGAGAACTGATATAAGCTGATTTAGTCTTCCTCATTTGGTGTGATGAATTGGTATTTTAGTTCAAGGTTTATGCGGAACTTGGAGAAATTTAAAGACTTTTTTGTTAACAGAAGCTCAGTTTAAAATCATGGAAAAGGAAGGAAAGATGTCAATTTGAAAAACAAATAATCCAGAAACAGTGTACAAAACAGGATACAGAACAAAGATTTTTCCTTTCACAGTCTGGTATGATACAGCCCATTGTGCCTTCACATGTAGCCATGTACCTGTCTGATATACAGGGAGCAGCTGAACAGAGTGCAACTTTGTCTCTTCACAAAACCCAAAAGGCGACTGGTCGGGTGTAAAACGTCTAGAGAAAAAAATCCAAAACAACACCACGAGTGAGAGATTATGATGATCTACTTTGGACAAAGAAATGGCACTGGTTATAACAGGCATGGTTCATGATTTAACACTCAACAACAATTCACACTCCTATCACCAATGCCATTAGCATAGCAATGCCAAGCAGCACGGGGCACAGCTACAAACAACTACCTTGAGTTCCTGCAGCCAAAATCCTCTTTCTTTGCTTGTCTGCAAGATGCATGTCAAAGTCTGAGATCATTGGAAGGTATGTTGCAATTGATTTGGACCTCAATTTAACCTTTTTTTTCTCCCTTTTTATTCTACTGAGCTGTATGTAACATCATGTCATCTCCAATCTTATTTTTCTTTCCTATTACGTGTCATCTTTTTCCCTGCTTTGCTTTGGAATTCACTGCTGGACTGTGACATTAATTCTTCCTCGGTCTTTGATAAAAATGTTGATAGAAGAGGAAGACTAAATCAGCTTCCTGAGAAGGGGACCTGGAGAGGGAGATGCTGAGCTCTTCTCCCTGGGACAGGACACCTGGGAAGACTCAAAGCTGCGCCACGGGAGTTTCAGGTTTGACATGAGGAAGCATTTCCTTACCAGGAGAGTGGTGAAACACTGGAACATGCTTCCTAGAGAGGTGGTCAGTGCCCCAGGCCTGTGATTATTTAAGAGGCATATGGACTGTGCCTTTAGTACTATGCTTTCACAGTAGCTCAGAAGTGGTCAGGCAGCTGGACTAGATGGTTGTTGCAGATCCCTTCCAAGTGAAATATCCCAATATATTTAAAAGAGGGCTTTCTTTGGTATCCCATTATTTCCTCAGTTCAAAAGAAACCCTAACCCTTAAAAAATCCCCAAAAGTTCAAAATATCAGTTTTCTTTCAAAAAGACATAATCCACAACTCATTTTGATTTCTTGTAGTAAATTAACCCATAAAGGGGAAAATACATTTGTAATACCTGAAAAGCAGATACTGCACTTGGAAACACTTTGTCTCCTCAGTAGGTAACTCTGTGGATTCCAATGTGATGGGTATCTCACATAGCTTACTTTCTTCCCCAAGCAGTTCCACTGGCTTCTGACATATGATGAACTCATCTAATTCAAGCTGCAAAGTATGTGTTGAAGGGCTTTCATCTTTCACACCTGAACAATGAAAATGTTATCTTAATGGTTCAAACCATTCCATTCATCAGTAAGAAATTGGTATGACACAGTATCAATTAAATACTCCAATTACAGCTACATAGCTAGGGTTTGCTTCCTCAAACCATCAGATTTTGAAAATAGCCATGCTAGAAGAACTATTCCTTAATTAAGCCTCAGCAGTCTGAATACCCAGAAGTTAAGATTTCTGAAAAAACCCTCATGTAGACTGTTCATTAGAAAGCAAGTCCAAAGCAACTGGTGCTGCAAATTGTTGGTCATCAAAAACTGTTGTCTTTTGGCTGGAGGGGCTTTGAGAACAAAAAGGCAGCAATGACAGGAAGTTGTGCTCTCTTAAACTAAACTTAAGTTCTGGAAAGCAAATCCTAACAACACTCAGGAAGAAACTGGAACTTTTCTGTCTAATTTTTAGTAATAAAAACAACTACATGATCTGAGAAAAAGTCCATCTTCACTCAGTGAAGAACATTCCTTTTATATTTTCCCTGTTACAAGTCTTATTTACCTTTAAATCTTTTTGTAGGTGCAGTTTCCATTTCTACAAGACCATCATTCTAAGTTTAATTATAAGCAAATTATAAACTTTCCTAAAGTTTGTTGTTGTTCACCTGATACATATACGTTTGGAAAGGTGGGAACTAATACTTGATTATGTATGGATTGATGTCTTGCAGTACACAGGAATGAAACCTACCGAGTGCATCTGTTTCTGGGATATCTAGGATTTTAAGGAAAGGCCTCGAATAAGGACTGAAAAAGGAGAATTTGCTTGATTATGCAGGTCTGAGCCTACTAACAGTTACAAAAGTACACAGGCATTGCCACAGAAACATTCTTAAATGTGTAAGCCAGTTATTTAGGCAGTGACACTGACAGAATAAATTTTCTGAACGTAGCACACTGAACTACTTTAGTTTAGTAAAGAACACTTTAGTTTGGCCCATGGTAGCACGCCAAAACAGCAACCTAATTCTCTATCTGTAGAGACGGCACTATCCTGAAAGTGTGCAGAATGATGGCATATTTGTTTCAACTGTTACCTCCAACTGCAGGGTTGGTACAACTTTCCATGCCCTAGAACATTCTGCTGACAGTCACAGGACGATCTAGAAATATTTGCCGAAGGGCAAAGACCTTGTTTGAGCCTACTTTCAGAATAACAGGAATCAGTGAGCAGAGTCTTACAGATACAAAAAAAAAAAAAAAAAATTATTTCTGCACTTACCTCCATCCACAGTCTTTTCTGGTGCGCTGACTCCCTGAGCACATTGCTCTGTCCTGTCTGCACTTTGCTGGACCAGTTCCAGTTTCAGGATTAGAACATCCAGCTCTGTTGTTATGGCTATATGTCTGGCACAAAATGCAACTTCAGCAGGAATGAGATTATCAATGTGCAAAATTAAGGAGCGTTCAAAATCTAACACAGTCAAATTCTGGTTTATGACCAGGTATTTCAAACAGAATATGACTAATTTATTCTTGCAGCCCACAAGAAGATCTCCATTTACAGGACAACATGAAATGCACAGTGGAGGGTCTGAAAGTGGCATTTCAACAACTGACATCTGTTCTTTCCAGGTTTCACTATATGACTCTTCCATCTTGTGACCAACCATCCGAACACACACACGAGAGCTCCCTGCAGACATACATCTCCAGTTCGTATATGCTCTTAGGAAAGTTGCTTTGCTTTTTTCTTCAATTGTCACCAGGTAGTCTCCTTAAAAGAAATATATTATTACAGAATAGATGACAATTTTTGAGTTCTTTAGTTTCTATAGTTCATTACAAAGAACATCTTAAAGTCTCAACTCATCCATAAAATTCCCAAACCAGTCTTCACCAATTTTTCTCTAATTAAATACAAAGTGCAAGTTTTTTTGCTGGGTGGCACACATTTAACATACCACTAAAAAAAAAGGACTCGTACATCTAGGTCCAGAATAACTCGTAAGTGAATCCGCTATATGAGCTGTACTTGCAGACAAGGTCCCCTTCCTACCCCCAACCTGCGTCCCCAGTCCCGTTTTATTATCTACAGACCATGAAGAGCTGTGGGATTGGCTAGAACGATAACCCACCCCGTGCTCTGAAAACAAAAACCCAGCAGAACAAAAGCAGGGGAGGGAGTTCTGACTCTAGCCTGGGCGGACGCAGACGGCGAACACAAGGGGGACGCGGCCCGCGCCCTCCTCAGGCCCGGCCCGCGGGCCAACCCGCTCCAGCCGCCGCACCGAAGCCGACCCCGGGCTCGGACGGAGCCTGAGGGAGGAGCGGGTGGGAGCGCCAGGCCCCGGGGGGAGCCGCTCGCCAGCCTCCACTCCTGGCCCAGCTCCCCCTCGCCCGGCGGAGGCCCAGGGCCTGTTTCCGCACTCGAGCCGGACACGTCCCGGCCTTCCCCAGACGAGCACCCCCGGAGCCGGCGGCCGCCGGGACTGACCTGCCGAGCTGTGCGCCATGCGCAGCACGGGCCCCAGCGTGGCGAAGGAGCCCAGGGGCTCGCAGCGGCCATGGTCGTGCACGGCGAACACCTCCACTCTGCAGCTGGCAGCCGTGCTGGCCACGAACAGCACGTCCTGGCCGCAGCAGAAGTGCGCCGGCTCCTGCTTACAGGGCACTACTCGCTGCGACCCGAACGGGTGCAAGTTGTAAAGCTGCACCATGGTACAGCAGCAGCGGAGTGCGCGCCGGAGGCCTCTCGGGGCGGCGCCTGCACTTCCGCGGCGGCAGAGCGGGCAGAGACACCTCCCCTGGCGGGCTGCGGGGCCCGGCTCCGCCGGCAGCGTACGGCTACCCTGGGGCAGGTAGCGGGGCACGAGGGATTTTGTGGCCTTCGTGTGGCTCCGTTACTGTGTGAGCACTCCCAGGCACTGCGGGAACTCCCGAGTGGGAGGGTAAGTTGGAAGCGATCATTGAGCTAAGACAGGACTGGGAACGGCGGCTCCGAACTAGGCCTCACTTTCGAGTGTTTGGGCCGGAGGTGCGTGTGCGGAGCGGATTTTTTCCGCGGGCGCGGGTCGGAGCAGCTGCCGCCGCCAATCAGCGAACGTAACCTTCCAGGCTGCTGAGGCCTGGGATCTTTCAGTCTCCCAGATACAAACATAAATAGTTTTTTGTATTTAAATGGAGCAGTTCTTTCTTCATAATTCCATATGCTCTGCATACACTGCATGCTCCATGGATATTAGTTACAAATACTTCTGGGAGAAAAAAAAAATCACTTCTGGTATCTTTAGTTTATGTTGCCCCTTTTCTCTCTCCTGGTTTTAAAGAACATGTAGGCAAGAAAAAACCCCAAAATGTACAACCCATACCCAGACCAACAAAACTGCCCCAAGCAAAACTTAAGTTTTGTCTGAATTTCCAGATTCAGGACTAAAGAAAGTGTATTTCACAGAATGTCCTTAGTTGGAAGGGACCCATAAGGATCCAGGCTGTTAAGTAAGTGGCTTGTATGGGGATCAAACTCATGACCTTGGTGTTACTGGGACCATGCTCTCACCAGCTGGGTCAGCAGTTTTTACACAAGCCACGTGCCCTATAATTCACTGCTTCCACGTGTCTCTAAAGCTCTATTCATTTGTAAAGGACATTAGATTTTTTTCATTATTAGGTGAATGTAGGAATGTAAAAATCACAACACACTTTTAAAGCAGATAACAGATCTGCTACCAAAACCTGTAATCTCAAATGGTCCTTCCTTAGTGAATACATGCATTATTAAGTGAAGAAGAAAAAACAGAGATGATAGAATCTTTAAAACTTTATTTGAAAACACATTTGAAAACTTTATTCAAAAACAAGTGAACAGGGTTCTGCAATTCTTTTTTTTTTTTTTTTTTTTGGTAAAGAAATTTTTCCAGGCTTTAGTTTTCTCAATATTCATCTCCTTCTTCAGCCTCTGCTTCTACTGAGTCTAGGCCAACTTCTTCATAATCTTTCTCAAGGGCAGCCAGATCTTCACGGGCTTCAGAAAATTCTCCTTCCTCCATCCCTTCCCCAACATACCAATGCACAAAGGCACGCTTAGTATACATGAGATCAAATTTGTGGTCAAGCCGTGCCCACGCTTCAGCAATAGCAGTTGTGTTACTCAGCATACACACAGCCCGCTGCACCTTGGCAAGGTCAGCACCTGGCACCACAGTTGGAGGCTGATAGTTAATGCCCACCTTTAAGACAACAAATGAAAACTTTCCTTAGGAGCGCTAAGGTTTAAATGCTCATTTCCATTAACAATCAAAAATCACTGTAGTTACAATTAAATAAAATAGATTAGAGTTATTCTAGACCTTATCAAAATATTTAACAGGGACATCACAATATTTTAGCGTGACTGTTACCTCTGAAAACTACACAATTCCTAATCATTCAGATATTGAGCACTTAAAAAGCTACGTACCTTGAATCCAGTTGGGCACCAATCCACAAACTGAATGGTACGTTTAGTCTTGATAGTGGCAATGGCTGCATTGACATCCTTGGGCACAACATCACCTCTGTACAACATGCAGCAGGCCATGTACTTGCCATGGCGAGGGTCGCATTTGACCATCTGGTTGGCTGGTTCAAAGCAAGAGTGGGTAATTTCAGCTACAGATAACTGCTCATGATACGCTTTTTCAGCAGAGATGATGGGGGCATATGTTACCAAGGGGAAATGGATTCGTGGGTATGGAACCAGGTTAGTTTGAAATTCTGTCAGATCTACATTAAGGGCTCCATCAAAACGCAGTGAGGCTGTGATGGATGATACGATTTGCCCAATTAATCGGTTTAAATTTGTGTAAGTAGGACGGCCAATGTCCAGGTTACGACGACATATATCATAAATGGCTTCATTATCTACCATGAAGGCGCAGTCTGAATGCTCTAATGTTGTGTGCGTAGTTAGAATTGAGTTGTAGGGTTCCACTACAGCAGTGGAAACTTGTGGTGCTGGATAAATTGCAAACTCCAGTTTAGATTTCTTGCCATAGTCAACAGAGAGCCTTTCCATAAGCAGTGAAGCAAACCCTGAACCAGTGCCTCCTCCAAAACTATGAAAGATAAGGAAACCTTGCAGCCCTGTGCATAGATCAGCCTATAATGGAGTGGGAAAAAAAACAGGAGAAAAAAAGTTAGTGATGGTTTTGGAGAAATCAGTAATTCAAAAGCATTTGTCATAAGTTTGTTAGTTTGGCATTGTTATAGTAAAATAACCCAGCTTTCTTGAAAGGTCCTGGTTTAACTGGCTGAATTTTTATTTAAAGGAGGGGGTGGTGCAGGCAAGGAAATAAAAGGTTTATTGCATTTTGTTTAAACAATTAAGTATGCACAAAATTCATATGGAAAAAAAAACCAGAAAACCACCAATATAGCTATAGAGCTGTATCGATTATTTTAAAGACTAACTTGCAGTAAGAATTCCTACCAGTTTGCGAATGCGGTCTAGCACTAGATCAACAATCTCTTTTCCAATGGTATAATGGCCTCTGGCATAATTATTGGCTGCATCTTCTTTCCCAGTAATGAGCTGCTCCGGATGGAATAACTGTCTGTATGTGCCTGTACGTACTTCATCTACAAAAGAAGCCCAAAACACCACATCATAAATTTGATCAGTTCTGTGTGTGCTGCCTAGTGACTACACACTAAGTACGTGTGTCAAAAGAGTGCAGACAGCATCTCTGACTGTACACAGCTTGTCTGACTAGTCTAAGAAGTTGGCTCAACTTCAGCCACTTTGTTTAGGGGTAAACATCAGGCACACACAAAGCAGTATGTGTACTCAAGGAACACGGAGGTCACTCAGAAAACTACATTACAGGTACAGACAAGATACTGGACAACAATCAAACACAACTCTGAATGCAGTGCAGCAAAGATTATCCAGATCACAGAAAAGTTCTGTCGTTTTCTAAATACTTACCTGTAGGCCATTATTTAATTTCTTTCAAATAACAATAACCTCAAATGTCAAAACAGCATCCAGACACACATCTTTTAAAATCTATAGTGTTCTTAACAGACAAAAAAAGACAGTAAGGAATCCTTAAAGGATCCTCACTTTTTCACTGAAGATCTTTAATGCTGTGTACATACCAACTACGGTTGGCTCTAGGTCCACAAACACTGCTCGCGGAACATGTTTACCAGCTCCTGTTTCACTGAAGAAAGTGTTAAATGAATCATCTCCACGTCCCATAGTATTATCACTAGGCACTTGACCATCAGGCTGGATCCCATGTTCAAGACAATACAATTCCCAACATGCATTGCCAATCTGAACACCAGCCTGACCAACATGGATGGATATGCATTCACGCTGTGAAGTTAAAACACAACAATAATAAGACGTGGAGCTACCTGCTTCTAGATTTTATTCTCATTATAACTAGCTATCTATGGGTTGTATTTTTCCATTATCTGTCTCTGCTGCAATATTCCCTGGTTTCTCTGAAGTGACAATTTGAGAGAACAAATGTTGTCTGTTGCTAGCAAGACACTACTCACCTGAATTAACCTGCACTGATTTTGAGAATATTGGAAGACCCCAAAGGCAACCTAGTCTCTATGAATAGGGTAATTCACCCTCTCACATAGGGTGAATAAAAATTCATCATCCCTCACGATGCTGCATATATATCTTTAATATTCAACCTAGTCTCTTTTCCACCTTCTTTTAGCTTTTGGAAGACTTCTTTATATAATATCCCCAAATTTCCCTGACTTGTTCCCAAACCATGTACCAGATAACTCTTTTTCTGCACAAGACCACTCAGTACATTTTTCTTTATAATAAGCATAGTGGTATCTAGCCCCTGACAATTCGAATTTTTTTTTCATATATATTCTTACGTGACATCCTCCAAGAGTCCAATCAAATATCATCTGCCCATTTTAAGTCAGCTCCTATGATTCTAAGCAACTGCCATGTATGTTTAATCTCCCAATACCTCAATTTATCTTACACCCGAGATGGAAATAAGATGCATTTCTAGGTTACTGTTACAGTGTATCTAGGAAAAAGCACAGCTGGAAAAGAAAAAGCAAAGTGTCTAGGCTGCTCTTTCCCATTTTTTTGACAGCTGCATCCAGCCCTGAACTCTCAACTGTTTCCATTCTCACTCCCGCAGGTCCGCCCTCCGCTTGGCCCTTCCCAACCCCTTCCTCTGATTGGCTGCGCCAAGCAAACAGCTCCTGCCAGGACGCGCCGCCCGCCCGTCCCTCACCGCCGCCCCCTCAGGAGCGCGCGCTGTGGCCTCTGCGGGCTTTGCGCGTCAAGGCAGCCGAGAAATGGCGGAAAAACGAGACCGGTGGCCGCCGTGCTCTGTCCCGCTGTCCCTCTGTCGCCTGGGTCAGGTTTCAGTCTGCCTCTCGCCCCTCCGCACGGGAGATGCCCGCTACGGACATCCTTCCATTGCACTTCCACATATCCCTGGCTAGCCACGGATCACTTTCTGTGCCTCGCCTTCCTTGCACTATTAACCTTTGCACTGATTTCCCTCCTTCTCCCCAGTCCTTCGGCCTTAGTGCTACCGCGGAGACTTCAAGCAGAGACTGCCTGCAAGTCCTGCCGCAGTACTTGCAGTCACAAACTCGTCCGACTGCCACGGCAGAAGCCCTCCCAAACGTCCTTCCTCCACCCCAGCCGCGAGGATCGCGTTTCCCACCATGATGCCTTGCTAAGCTGACGAACTCCAGCTGTGCCACAGCCCGTCCGCCGGTGCCCACCGACCGGTACCAACTGCCGACCGTTAACGGCCCCAACCCCTCGCCTCAGGCGCTGGCTCCCCATTGGCCCTTACCCGCGCGCGCTACGCGCGAGCGAGCACCGCTGATTGGCGGAGCCGTTCTTCTCCCGGCGAGGCGGGAATGGCTGTCGCACGTGCAGGGGCGTGTCCGGGGGCGGGGCTGGAGAGGTGCCGGGCGGGGCGGGATCTCGAGGCGGGAAGGAGGGGCAGGGTCGCCGTGGCGGCGGCGGGAAGGAGGGCAGGGTCGCCGTGGCGGCGGCGGGAAGGAAGGGTCGCCGTGGCGGCGGGAAGGAGGGGCAGGGGCGCCGTGGCGGCGGCGGCAAGGAGGGCAGGGTCGCCGTGGCGGCCGGGAGGTCCCGTGAGGCAGAGTGGGGCCGGCGGTTCGGCAGGTGCCGCTGGATGGACGGAGTCGAAGTGAGCAAACTCTTGTTGTTTTCTCGAGTAGCAGCCGTGCCACTTAGAGGGTTTCTTCCCTCTCTTTCTTTCCTTTTTTCCCCCCTTCTTTCCTCCTTCTTCCTGTCTCCCCAAAGAAAAGCAAAAGGCAGATTTGCTGTTAATAATTGAGAACTGGTAAAAATTAAAATTAAGAAATTGCTATTAATTAAAAGAGACAAGCTCTTTTAGGCCTCTCAGGATGCACATTTTTTTTTATTCCTTAACGCTGCCTAACTGAAGCTTATCAAATTTATTTCTCATGTACTTGAGTGTTTAGAATTCTGCACAAAACTGTATTCTGTGTTTTACAGCCAAAACTTTTGTGGGGCCATTAATTCTACTGTCTGCTGAAAAGAGTTATACGTATATATACCAAGATAGCTTTAGAATGATATTATCCCTTTACCACTGAATGACTTGACTGTATTCAAGTATTAACCTTTACTATTTGTTAAACTCTTATGCTCTTAGTTACAGACTTCCTTGTACACCTTAAGCATTCTAGCCTGATAGGTCATACAAACTCAGGAAGATTTTTCACCTTGACTCTTCATGAACACAAATCTTTTTTAAAAGGCAGTTAACCTAAACCTATGGCAATGACTATGCCACAGAAGAGAAAAAAAAAAAAAAGAGGTCTATGCATCATTGGCAGCTTATGGTAATGATGGAAAAAATGTTTAGCATCAACAAAGGGAGAAGGGAGAGGAGGCATCGTTGTAGACCTCTTCTTTCGCTTTGGGAAATGAGTCTGAGAAAGTAAGTTCTCAAAAATATCATTTGTAAGTGCAGGCCCTCTAAGAGAGACTGTTTATTCAGCCTTTCTCATATATTCTTCAAAAAGAAATTACCATAAAAAAAAAAAGTCCCTTAAAAAAAATCTAAAAGGACTCAGTATTCCATCACTGCCAGATATTTTGTTTGTTGTGGTGGGCTGACTCTGGCTGGATGCCAGGTGCCCACAAAAGCTGCTCCATCACTCCTCAACTGGATAGGGAAGAGAAAATATAATAAAAGGCTTGCAGGTTGAGATAAGGACAGGAAGAGATCATTCAGCAATTATCATCACAGGCAAACCAGACTTGAGTTGGGAAATTAGCTTAATTTATTACTCAGCATATCAGATAAGTTAAGTAGAAATAAAACCAAAATCTTGAAATACCTTCCTCTCACTCCTCCTTCCCTTTTTCCTGGGCCTTGCTTTATGCCTGAGTTCTCTACCTGTCCCTGCCCCAGTGGCACAGTTCATCAGAAGTTATCTTGTTTCTGCCATTCCCTCCTCAGGGAGAGGACTCCTCATGCTCTTGCCCTGCTTCAGCATGAGGTTCCTCCCACAGGCTGCCGTTCTTCACAAACTTCTCCACTGGCTCAGTGGAGAAGTCAGGGAAGTGGCCTCCTTTGGGCACCCACCTGCTCTGGCAGTGGACTCCTGCCCGGGCTGCAGGTGGGTCTCTGCTCCCCTGTGGCCCTCCATTGGCTCCAGGGGCACAGCTGCCTCACCACGGGCTGCACCCTGGGCTGCAGGGTAATAATCTCTGCTCTGGTGCCTGGAGCACCTTCTCTCCCTGCTTCTTCACTGGCCAGAGGAAAGTCTCTCTTGGACCCAGCTGGCATTGGCTCTGTCGGGAATGGGGAAAGCTTCCGGCAGCTTCTCATGTAAATCACCCCTGTATATCCCCCCCAAAACCTTGTCACACAAACCCGATACATCTGTAGATACTGAGTTCCTTATGCTGAAAATACAGCCCTTTTAGGAACACAGCCAGGACTTAAGGTGCTATACCTGACCTTTCATAGGATATGGTGTGTGGTGATATTTGTGATCTCAGCCATATTCATCATGGCAGATTGGCAAATAACCAGACTGTGATATGCTGTTGTTTTATAGATGACTTAGTCTATGTTTCTGGTATATTCCAGAGAAAGTGACAAAAATCTTGCAAGCTTTGTATGAAAGAGGAAAAATTACAGGGTTGGGGTGGTGTGTTAAGGAAACAGTATGGGGATGATAAACAGTATAAATGAATGAAAAAAAGTATTTGTTCTGAAAGGATTTTGATATTTAAAATTGTTCCTGTTAAATGTGCAGCAGTCTTGAAGTGATACATAAAAGGAACAGCACTGAACTGTGTAAGTCTTAGCATTTGTGACTGTCAGACATTATCTGTTTTAAGTTTTCATGAAACTGTGGATATAGGAAGCTCAGTGTAAGACTCCAATTCCCAGCTCTCCTGGCTTGCCCAAGAGTAGGATTCAGTCTGCAATGTGCCTTGCTTAATAGTTAGGAAGCAGTCCAGTTTGCAGAAGAGCTTCTGTTAGAAAATTACTGTAACTGAGCTCTCTGTCACTCTTGGTTTTGGTGAATGTGCAAGTCTTTATGGGAGAATGATCTTTTCTTATCCTCCAAAAAATGTCCAATAGTTTTCTAGAATCCTTTTTTATTTCCTTCTAAGTATATAGCTTTGATTGTAAAAGCTATAGTAGAAGTTTTATTTCAGTATTTGTGACCTGTGAATTTGCACTGACTAAAAGAGGAACCTGGACAGATTTTAAACTCCATCTTGAACAGCTGAATCTGTAAGAAAGTGTCAGTAATTTAATAAAAAAGTCTTGCATAGAAAACTACAATTCTGTTTGAAAGATCTTAGTAGACTGAAATTAAAATTGGCTTCTGAAAGCTGGAATAAGCCATCTTAGAACTATCTAGGGCCATGGCAATATCTATATAAATCTAAAGAGAATAATTATGTATTCACGTAGAAGAAAATTCGGTCAAAAATCAACGTAACAGTCTGGGGTTTCTTTTGCTGTTTCTGCCTCTGACAAGGTTGGTCTGGCAAATCTACTATTAAGCCAGACTGTGTCAAAATTTACGTATCGGATACATTAGATTTTAATGCTGGGACAGTTTGCCCTGATGATAATCTTTATACAAAATTTATTGACAACATTTTAAGGATAAGTTAGTGAAAAGCTAGGATTTTGTTCCTTTTTATTGGTGGTGGTGAGTTTGGTTGGTTGTTTTTCTGGGTTGTTTTTTTTTTTTTTTAACATCCACCTGCATCTTTAGATAAAACTACATCATTTGCTTTCATATAGCATCCAGGCTTGTCCAAGAAGACTGTTACAGAAATCCCTGTTTGGCAAAACATATTTCAGTGAATAGCAGTGGCTGCCTCAGTGAGTTTGTGAAAGTATTTCAGTTATTTAATGGAATGGAATGGCATCCTGGAATGCTGTGTGACAGTATGCAGATTTTAGAAAATGAAGCTTTTAAAACTCACTCTCTTTTTTTGTCTTTTTTTTTTTTAATTTTTTTTTTTTAAACAGTAGCCCAGTGATGAAGAAAAATTCAGTTTCCCTCATCTGTTGTTGGCTACAGCATGTATCTATTTGACTTAAATTGGAGCTCATTCTATTACAATTTTTGGGAGAAGCTATAGGAGACTTCAGAGTGGTTTCACTTAAGTGACATGAAAATATTGTTTCAAAAGGCTCTATTCTACAGGGTTATAAATGTTTTTAATTATCGCTGACCATGACCATTTGTGCCTAAGTTAGTGTACCGTATGCTTTTTATCTTTAGTGTAGTAGAGTTGCTACTTTCTCAGTCAGATTCTTATTACAACATAAAGCTTCAGAAAATCACATTCTGACAACATCGTGCTTTGCCCTTTGCATCCTCGTTTTTCTTGGCACCTTTGCAAACTTGTAAATATTCTGTCTGTAACTGACGGCTAACTGCACGTGCTCTTGCCACTGCGGCCAGGTTCTTTTACCATTAGCACTTGTCGGGTTAAGAGTACGTGGCCCGTGGCACGGCCGAATAACCCGCAGAAGGGGCCGGGGCAGAGCCCGGCTGTCCCGGCGAGGGCGCGCTGGCAGTACCGGGCACAGCCCCAGCCGGCGGGCGCGGTGTCTCCATCGGGCAGGAGCGGAGGCCTCGCTGCGGCCTTTGGAGGCCGCCGGGCAGGGTGTGGGGCTCGCTCCGGGAGAGCCGGGGCCGCCGTGGTGGGCAGGGGGCCCGGGTGAGCTGCGGCGGGGCCCGGCCGGGGCGGGGGACGGTGCAGGCGGGCGCGGGAGCGCGGAGCCTTCGAGGCCGCGCTCCCGGAGGGGGTTTCCGCAGGGCACTGGCATAAATGGCTCCCGGTTAAAGCCTCGCAGGCTCAGCTGCAATGAGCTGAGAGCAAAGCCTGTTGCTTCTTTTCTGCCAGAGAAAATGGAATGCCGATAATACAGTGACTTTATATATAATTAGTAGAAAAATCCCAAAGTTTGCTAGACAGGGCTCTGAATAGTATATAGAAGCATTTTAATTGATTTTACTCTTAAATTAATCCAGCAGCACAGTAGGATAGTTTTGGAATCTACCAAAAGGCATTATTATTGCATACCGAGATTTTACTGTTATGTATTACTTGGTTGAAGCAATTGTTAGTGTCGATCTTCGCTCAAACATGGGTTAAATGCATGAGCAGGAATGTGTCCATCTCTTGGCACCCAGTAATGTGAGTGTCTAGATGTATCCCATCACCTAGAGGGGACCCGCACTGACAGAAGTTTGTATTAGAGATACGTAGTGTAATTATCTGGGTTAGGTTGGAGTGATTATCTCTGAAGTTTATAATAAAGTGACAAGAGATGTCAATGTATGCAGGTAAATTAAGTACTTAGGGAACAGTTGTTTTAGCATTTCAGCATTTGTGGATACAGATGTAAAGTTACACAGAGTAATCAGTTACAAACAGGTAATTTTAACCTTTTTTTTTAGATGAGAAAAAGTCAGGTTAAGAAAATACAAGAGAATTTTGCTGTGCCAGATATCATTAGGGATATAACTAAATGCGGAAAAATCTTAATGTTAACAAAGATAATCCTGTGAGGAAAAATAGGAATACACAGATACTGCAGTTTGGTCCCTTGTCAGCTCTTCATTGGAATTGGCTTAATGTATTTGAGGTTAAAAGTGACAGACAAAGTTTTCTCCAAGTAAAAAGCTTTTTTGAATGTTTCCAGGTACATGTTGACTGAGTACAGTCATAAAATGAGTTTATAGATAGCCTTACTTATAGGTAACCTTACATAAAGAGATGAAAGATTACAAGGAAATAATAATAATAATAATAATTATTGTCCAGTATGTCACATTTGTCTTTGCAGAGACTCTGCAAGAGCATGCTCTCAAGATAACACCTGCAGAAGAGAGAGAAACTATTCCTGCTTTTCGTCTTCTGACTTTTACTCCAGTCTTGGATTGAAAGGCTTTGACTTTCTAGGTGACACTTCTGGAACAGAGGAGGATACAGACTCAACTGTCTTATATGGAACTTTGCGAGGAAGCATTGTTGGATTGCGATACTATACAGGGATTGTAAGTGCCTGAAAAATTACAAAGCAGAAGATAAAGTTGTTAGTTTCAGAATATAAGATTTAAATAAATTTCAAAAATTCATAGAACTGCTGACCAGGTATAATTTTAATAGTTGGTGCTTTTTTGTGTTTTTTTCCTTACTTGCAGTGTTCAGCATTCTAAATGGGAAGTTCTTAGTCTAAAACTTTAATTCAAAATTGAATTAAGATAGCAAGCTTTCAAATCTGGCTTCTGTTTTCTCAGGTACTGCTAGTGTTCAGTCAGTTGAGAAGAAATATTCTGATGATGGCCCCAGAGCAACACTGATTGTGTGCCCACTGTCTGTCCTAAGCAACTGGATTGTAAGTGCTAAGCCTTTTTAATATGTAAATGTAATCTGTATTGATTATGATGCTGTAGAAATAGTACTCCCTGTAGCCCTTAATTATAGTAAAAGGTCGTGGTTATCCTTTTTATGAAAGAGAGCTGCTTTCACAAGGGAGATTGATTTGATAGAAATACAAAACTGGACTAGTATTGCAACGAGAGTGCAGTTCCATCAGTAGCGAGCTCTCTTTCCATTTTCTGCTTTTGACTAGGCTGATACATCACTTCTGGAACTTGTGCAATTTACCTCTTTAAACAAGCTGAGGAAGGGGGAGGAGACCGGTCCTTTTTGTTACATGCTCAGAATAAAGTATTACTGTATTTCATGGATAATGCATGTGACAGTTGATTTACTAGAGGAGTTCAGTAATTTGGTGATACTGCTGGTGATTTGTGGGATTAAGTCTGCTGTAGTGAAAAGGCTGAAGGACCCTTCTAGCTCTGTCTCTGCATTAGTTAATTTTTTTGTTTTCATGACATTTTGAATACAAATATTAAGGAGATATCTTTAACTTGCAAACTTATATTTCATTTGGAAGATTTTACTGTCTGTGGTTAGAACGTTAGTTTAATCTTCATAGGTGAAACATGAAAGTCATGTAACTGAGAAACATCAGATAGTGTAAACAAAGTACTTTTTGTCAATTCAAGGCAAATTAAGTATTTTAAAAGAAAACTTGAGCCTGGTGCTTCAGAAATAAAATTGTTGATTTTTATTGTCTGTCAAGGTTACTGTATACTGAGTCTGTCACAGAACAAATATAGGAAATATAAACACTGGTTTTACAATTAATATTTTATTTTTTTTCAAATGTAATTTTTTTATGCTAAAAGAAACACCTTGGGTAGTTAACCCAGTATTAAGAAGAAGTAGAAAAAAAACCAGTGAAAGAATAAACAAAGAGATGTTTAAGGTAGAAAGTGAAAAAGAACATAAAAGCTCTTCCATTACAGTTTGTAAGGAACAGTGCATTTTGAAGTACATATTCCATCAGGATGTAAACCAATACACTGTAAGAAGTAAAGCTACAGGTACCACAATGTGATACAGTGTCTGTTACTAATGACTGAGGTGACTACTTCTGGTCCCTCTTCACACCTGGGTAGAGATGTAAAAAGCAACCCAAATTCAAATTGCTTTTGTTATGTAAGTGGATGTAGAATGTCACAGAGCTAGAGAAAGTGGGTTTTAGATAAGGCGACTTACAAGAAGAATACTACTAATAATAACAATTTACAAGAAGAATAATTCTAGCAATCATTTAGTAACACAATATGTTTTTGATTACTTTTGACAACTTTTCTTTCAGGATCAGTTTGAACAACGTATCCATCAAGATTTTAATGTAAAGACTTATGTTTATTACGGTTCTGAGCATAGCAAAGACCCATCAGTTCTTTCAGAACAAGACGTTGTATTGACAACATACAACATTTTAGCTACTGACTATGGGGTAAGTAAATGAGAAGGTGTTTGAAGGTTCCGTACTGTTTAAGACTCGCAGTGCTTGGGCTAATGATGGCAGCATATTCAAGTGCTATTCTGGTAGACAGTCAAAAAAGTATAGCTGTGGTTTTGCTTTTACATACTTTCTTATGTATTCGCTGTGGTAACAGAGAGAGTTTTTTATTAACTGCTCCTCTACAGAAAATTATTTGATTGCAATTATGACAGCTTAAGGAAAGGACTTTTTAAGGACAGAAAAGGGTGTCAAGTATGCAAATCTCCCCAGATCTTGGTGGCATGAAGTTCCCATTTCTGTGTTGCCCTATCAAATTTGAAGAGTATGGAGCATATAACAGTTTAATTTCGTAGTTCTTCTTGCACATGGGCTTCAACCAAGTAGCTCATTGCATGAGATGTATTTGTAAAGTTATCTGTATAGGAATGACAACCATTTTTAAAAGCCTGAAGATTGCATCTTTAAATATGATATAAACTTCTGATTTGCTCTCTGATCCATTTTCCATACTGAAACGCTTCTTTTCAGCCTTAACTTGTTTTTACTTTAGCTCAGGTATGAGGAGATCAGTAGCATTTTCCAGGAATCAATATGTCTAAAAGCAGGAAGACCTTACTCTTAGTTTTGCCTTTCTGTGCAGATAAATAAATAAGATGCAGATAAATACTATCCATTTTTAAATGTGGGGTTGTTGTATTAATATCTTGCTTTATCCAAATTGAAAAAGGTGTTTTAATTTGAGTCAAAGATTAAAAAAAAAATGCTCTTTTTCAGATCAGAGGTAATAGCCCTTTGCACAAAGTCACGTGGCTGAGAATTGTGTTGGATGAGGGGCACACTATACAAAACCCAAATGCTCAACCAAAAGCTGCCTTAAATCTGGAGGGACACAGAAGATGGGTTCTTACAGGTAAACGATTTGCCGCCAGTGGAAATGCAGTGCAGATTACCTTAGTACAGCACCATCTTGTGTTTCCCACATGGTGTTTCCATTTTGGCTTTTTTTTTTTGGAAATAGTTCATGTCTGCCTGTCTCAGATTCATTTGGAATGTTATCTTTGAGCAGTGATTGTGTCTTCATTTAGTGGTTTTTGATTTTGTTTGCTTGGTTGGTTTTTTTGTTTTGTTGTGGGTTTTTTGCTTGGTTTTGCTTATTTGTTTGGAGGTTTTGTGGGGTGGTGTTTGTGTTTATTTTTTTGTTTTATTCAGTTATGAAGGTGGATTGAGAGCTGTCTGAATGGGAGATCCCAGGGAGTCATAACCAGTGGCACAGGGTCTAGTTGGAGGCCTGTCATTAGTGTTGTCCCCCAGGGGTCAGTGTTGGGCCCAGTGTCATTTAACTTGTTCATCAGTGACTTGGATAAAGGGGCAGATTCCTCCTCAACAAGTTTGCTAATGACACAAAGCTGGAGGAGTGGCTGACTCCCCAGGGCTGTGCAGCCCTTCAGAGGGACCTCGACATGTTGGAGAGATGGGCAGGGAAGAACGCTACAAGTTCAAGGGCAAGTGCATGGTCCTGCACTCGGGGAAGAATAATCCCATGCCATAACTGGCACAAGCTGGGGGTGACCTGCTGGAGAGCTGCTCTGTGGAGAAGGACTTGGGAGTGCTGGTGGACAGCCAGCTGTGGGGGAGCTCAGCTGGTTCTGGGCTCTCTGTAAACTGAGATACCGAAGATGGAACTTCTTACACCTGGCAGAGGGTTAACCACGGACAATGGGGACTGTAACACAGAGTGGGTTTCCTCCTAGAGTGTCAACCTATTGTGTTAGGACATGTGTAACTATGTCCAATCGTGAGTTGTTATGAAGTAGTAAACCAATGCTGTGTGTACATGTGTCACCCAGGACTGTATAAAGGTAGCTGTACTGTTGCAATAAAAAAGCTGGTATCCTGAAACCCATGTCGCATCCCGCCTCGACCATGACAGCCAGCAGCTGTCCGTGAGCCAGCAGTGTATCCTGGGGTCCAAGAGGGCCAATGGGATCCTGGGTTGCATTGGGAAGAGCATTGCCAGCGGGTCAGGGAAGGGATCCTGCCCCTCTACTCAACCCTGGTGAGGCACAGCTAGAGTGCTTTGTTCAGGTCTGGGCTCTTCAGGACAGGAGGGACATGGAGCTCCCTGAGTGACTCCAGTGGAGGCTGTGGAAATGGTGAAGGGATTGGAAAGGCTGGGGAGAGAGCTGAGGCTGTTCAGCTTCAAAAAGAGACACTGAGAGGGGACCTCATCCATGTCGGTCAGTGTCCATAGGGAGGGGTCAGAGGATGGACCAGGCTCTGCTCAGGGGTGCCCAGCAGTAGAACATGATGGAAGGTCAGAAACTGATGCCCAGGAAGTTCCACCTGAACATAAGGAAGAACTTCTTTCCTGTGTAGTGACTGAGCATTGGAGAAGAGATCACAAAGGGTGTGGAGTCTCCCTCATGGAGATATGCCAGAACTGTCTGGACACAATCCTGTGCTCTGTGCTCTGGATTGACTCTGCCTGAGCAGGGAGGTGGGACCAGATGACCTGCTGTGGTTCCTTCTAGCCTGACCCATTCAGTGATTGCAGAGAAAATTCAAAATAACTTTTGATGCACAAGTTTGGTGGAAGTACAAGTAAAAACAGACCTATTTATGAAGTTAGCAAGTTGTGTTTGGTTAGAAGCTCACACTGATGCATACTTATCCCAACCTCAGTAGCTTTATAAAATGTATTAGGTATCATAAAAATTGCCACAGACCATGCAAGCATATGATCCTAAAAATGTAATTTAAAGATCATGACCACTGCTGGTGAAGCTGAAACAGAAAGATAACAACCAAGTATTCCTGACACTGAGACCTGTGGTTTTCTCGCTCTTACGTATTTAAGTGTTTTGTAATATTTAACTTAAAAAAATAATATTATACTTAATGACATGTCAACCTAGTTTTGAGATTAGGAGAAAGCACACAATTTGCTCTTTGGTAAAAATTTGTGAGTTTTAGTTTCTTTGAGGTTTTATTGTCTTCATTTTTTGTTTAGGCACTCCTATTCAGAATTATGTAAAAGATTTGTGGTCTCTTATTTCCTTCTTAAAACTGAAACCTTTTGCTGATCGAGAGTGGTGGCACAGAACAATTCAACGTCCAGTCACAATGGGAGCTCCAGGAGGACTTTGGTATGAAATGTTCCCAAAGGGTTTGTGAATGAGTGTAACTAGCAGCGCTTGGGCAGTGTGACATATTAGTGTTTCACATTTAAACTTGAAATGCCTATATATCATCAGTTCTTATTTCAGTTTTTTTAGTTCAAATTAGTAATTATCAAATAATTAAAAATGTTTATATTTCAGATTAATGAGTTATATTGTACTACTGGGCTTGAAATCTGTACAAAAAATGAATTTATGCAGTAAACTGAAGAAAGAAAAGAAAAAAACCAAAAAAACCCCACACCCAATATATTGAGTAATATATTGTCTATATATATTTTTAGGCGTTTACAGTCTCTGATTAGGAGTATTACCCTTAGAAGATCTAAAACAAGTCAAGTTAAAGGAGCACCGATTTTGGATTTACCAGAACGTAAAGTTCAGTATGTTACACTTACAGAGAAGGAGAGACAAATCTACCAGTCTGTGAAGAATGAGGGCAAAGCTACTATTAGCAGGTAAGTCAGAGGTTTTCTTTATCCTGAAGGTTGAAATTTGATACCACAAAGTTATATTTCAGAAGTTTTGATTATGTTAGCTGTAGTAGCCAAGTGCGTCAGTTTGTATAATGTAGGCTAATAACTGCAAATTATTTTAGCATCTGTTCAATTCTGAAGAGTGAAGCAGAGAGTGTTACAGAACTATATATTAGAAGTTCTGTCTTGTGAGAACTGGAAAGAGATACCAGATATGTAAAGAATGGCCTTAAAACTTTTGTCACCGTTTATTAACATTTCTTCTAGTAGAATGTGCTACTGGTAGCATTTTGTGCCTTGTTTAAGAAGAGGATTTGAGAAAAGGTAGTCAAACAGAAAGGTGAAGAATCAGAACATCATTGTAACAGCTAAACTCTTATCATGTAATGTCATCTGTTATTTCAGGCTGTAGTATTTCACACTAACCAGAAAACTCTTACTCAGATTTTTCAATGAAGGGAATGTACTAGCTCATTATGCTGACATCCTTGGAGTTCTGCTGAGATTAAGACAGATTTGTTGTCATCCTCATCTTTGTATAAATACCTCTTCTAGTTTTTCAAATGGTGAGTGAATACTTTTGGCTCCTGTGTTTTTTTAAGAACAAGAACTGGCACTTTGTATTCAAGAACAGAAACATATTTGTGTTTTCCAAGCTTTGTAGCTTTAGCCATCCTCTCTTCAGCATGGATTATTGAACTTTCAGCTTCCTTTAGTTACTTTTTTTTTTTTTTTTTTGGTAGCATAATAGATTTGAATATGTTTGAGAAGGTGATATCGAGCACATTCTCACATATGAATGAAATAATGAAGTATGAGTAGTTATGAAGGCCAGAAGCAGGAGTTAATAAGCTTTGACAGCCCATACAGAAATGACCAGAGAGGACCTCTGCAGAACCAAATGCAGAAGGCTTGTTAAAAAGCAGCATGTCTGTTGTTGTAATAATTTACAGAAGTGCTTTTACAGCAGATTTTTTTCTTTGCCTCAGGAGAGAAGATGTAGAGGAGATTTGGGGAATGGCTTGTAAAGTGGTAGCTGTGTCAGCAGAACCATTGTCTCTTCAGCAGAATAGGACACTGTTGACTTTGTCACAGCTGTAAGGAAAGGTGAACACAGAGGACTGAAAGGAGAGTGAAGTTTTATTTTTGACAAGCCAGAACAGTACAGCTGCACAGTGTTAAAATTTTACATGTGTTTCTTTCAGAAGAAAGAATAGTCGGAAATACTCTAAAACTGAGAATTTGCAAATGTAATATTTAGGAAAAACCTGTTTTGAGATGCCATTGGCATAGGTGTGATATGGTCAGAACCTTTTTCAGAAGGTTGCTGTTTATCTTCCTTAAAATTACAGGATGGAGAAATTATTTGATAATTGTTCCATAATTATTTAGAAATTAATTAATGGCTAGTAAGTAGGAATTTAATTTTTTTACTTTAAAAGAAGCAATCTTGATTGTAAGTAGTGTCATGTTCATAAGATTTTTGCTACTTGAACAGCTGCCACATGAAAACTGCTTGTTCTCATTAGGTATTGTGTTGCACTTATACTTACCATTGCATACAGCTGAGGTTCTTTGAATTCAAATTACTATTTTTTCAAGTAAGATTACTCATAATGTGTTTTGAATTAGTAGGTCAAAATTTTCTGTAGTGTGGGGCATCTTGTGTTTTTATACATTGTAAGCTATATCCTCATTGTGTATAAACTGTTCTAATTGCATTTTGATCAATGGAACGTTTTTGATGCACGAGAGCTCATAGTGTTTCTGCATGGAAGTCTCTGGGTTTAAGTGTGTTTCTGTATTTCCAGATAGTAGAACTCCTGAAGAACTGCATGTGAGATTAGTGAGTAAAATGAAGTTGGTTCTGAGCTCTGGTTCAGATGAAGAATGCACAGCTTGCTTGGAATCATTGACTCTTCCTGTGATAACACACTGTGCACGTGTGTTTTGTAAACCATGCATTTTTGAAGTCCTCAGAAATGAACAGGTTGGTTGTTCTATGATGACAATTCATTGTAATAGCTATTCGAAAGCAATGAACTAGTATCACCAGGAGGCCATCTAGCTACTGTTCTTTTAAATCATGGTGAACAGTGTAAACCTAGTTATCAGCTGGCTTATAAAAACTATTGGCCTGAAGTCAAACTGTGGAGAGAGTAGCTGTCAAACTGCTCAGTGGTAAGGTAAGGTCCATCAGTATTTTTGAAGACCTATTCCATAGTTGTCACCTTGCTTTGTCCCTAGGGTCAAAGTGTGCAGCGTTGTATGCCTCCATATGGCTGGATGCTTCTTCACTGCTTGTGTGTGGTATGATATATGTGTATACTGTGCTTAAAAGCTGATGAACTTCTACAGTGAAATAGCTGCCTTGTTAGAGGGTCATCTTTATGACCCTCTCTGGACAGTCTATCTAGAATAAGCTTGTGGATGAGCATCTTTTGATTGCTTTTTTGAAAACCGTAGTATTTATTTTTCTTCTGTGCTTCTAAGCTATGTTTTTCTTTCTTGTTTGCCCTTTCATTTCTATGGAAGTCTTACCATATGTATTGAGTGCTACTGCACTTACTCTATGGAATCATTCTGCCTCCTCCTAGCTAGAGTAGAGCTGCAACTGCCAGCCTAAACCTAGGTGTTCTTTATTAGGAGACAGCAGGGAACAGATTAGTTCCTGCTTGTGCATAAGCAGTGAACAAGACAGAGGTGGGAAGTGTTGTCTGTCTGGCTTGTAGATTGACTTTGTTCCGTTGCCAGATACGCAAGGTTCTAATGCAGATATCCCACTCCAGGGTTTCTGAAAAATTTGAGGGAAACTAGTGTTGTGAAATTATTCTTTAAGGGAAGAGCACTTGCAGAGTGCTTTTTCCAGTGCAGAGATTCTTGATGTGTCTGTGTCAGAGCTGGCGCCCCTGCTGAACCTTCAGGTGTTTTTAACATGCAGAGAAATAAATTGGGATATGATGTGATGAAATTATTATAGTGCATTACTTGACTTTACAGTCAAGTTACTTACTATGTTTCGCCTGGAAAGGACTGTGGAATCTCCAGAACTAGTGTCTTTGTCCAAACCCAGGGTGTTCCTATCTTCGTAGTAGTGAAGTCTAAACAGAGATGGGTGTAACTTCTGCTCTTTTGAACTATGATGAGTTTCTAAAACAGTGAATGGAGAAGCCTTTCTTACTCTCAAAATGATTCCTGATTTAAACCAATTCCCAAGGAAGTTTTTGCAGCTTCCAACCGAAACACTGACTGTGTTGAACACTGACTGAAAAGGGGTTGCAAGCACAAGATTTGATGAGGAGCTGTTTTTCTTTAGCTGTTTTCACTCAAGATACCTATGCAGCTGAGAGTGCTATGAGTAGTGTTTCAGTGTGGGAATTTTCATGCCCTGTGTTTCCTTTGGGTTGTTTTCTGTCTGTTGAAAGAACAGAACTTCTCTCAAGGAAGATAACAGAATGTTGTTAAAGACTTAAAAGCATTCTTTCCCACAGACTTGGGGGGAATGGGAATAGAGAGTTCAGAATTGTGAAAACACAGGCTGATGACCCTTTTCACAGGTGTTAGGCTTTGATATGTAAGTAAGGCAAGGCTGGGGCCTTCCTGGTCCTTTTTGCCCCTGCTAAGTTTGGACTCA
Organism: Empidonax traillii; assembly: GCF_003031625.1. Classification (NCBI taxonomy): domain Eukaryota; kingdom Metazoa; phylum Chordata; class Aves; order Passeriformes; family Tyrannidae; genus Empidonax; species Empidonax traillii. Next base: position 542,771 of record NW_020955527.1, read on the forward strand.
GTACTGTGTATGTGTTCCTGCAAATGACGGAATAAATCTGTCTTCACACTTCAGCTGTGAGCGGTGACCATCTTTGTTAATCTGCATCTGTCAGTTTCCACACTGGCACACATCTAAATTCCAGAGTTGGGGAATTCAGTGAGAAGTAAAGCTGCAAACACAAAACTGCTGAGTGAAAAGTTTGGCCTTTTGTTGTACTATGAACTTGAAGATCATTTTATCTTTCTATTGTTAACCTAAAAGTATTTACCGAAATTGGAAAAACTTTTTAGTAGTTAACACCACCTTCATTTCCATCTTCTGCTAAGGTTAAATTCAGAGTTGTGCAAATAAGTGAAGATCCTATGCAAAAGTCCCAATAAAGCTATAAAACCTCTACAGTAATCTAATGTCTTTGTGTATTAATTGCATTCTTGTAAAAGCTTGCCAGATACGAATTAAAACGTTTTTTCTTCTTTTAGCTGTTGATTCTGAGACATTTTTGGCCATTTTCATATGCTTTTACTGAAAGTGTTTGGTGTCTCTGTTGGCATTGTTCAGCTGCGTTTTGTGTTTTGTTTATAATTGCAGTACTAAAGTGGAGAAGGGATGCAGAAAGATGTGAGCCTTGTATTTAAAAAGAAAAAAAAAGTCTTTATCAGCACTGTTAGGATTTTTTTTTCCAGATTTAATGGAATTCATTTATTTTGTCTTGTCACTAGAGGATTTTTGGATTGGTGCCAAATCAGGAATGGTTCATTGGTTCACTACATTTGGGAGACTGTTATTTCAGATATGTTTGTGTTAAGATTCTCTCTCCTGAAAGGATAGCTTTATTGTTGCAATAAATTAATGTATTCAGACTGCCGGCCTCTTTAGTTGGCTGGCAGTTCAGTCCAGATTAGCAGCCCCCAGTATTCCCATGCTTTGTAGGTCTGCTTTGTAGCCTGTCTAAAGATGCCTTGGGTCTGTGGCCTGATTGCTATATAAACAGAACTAGCTACTTTTAAAGGGTTGCTCTGTCGGCAAAGGTTTTTCGTGTCTGTCATTTTTGCTTCACAAAGTTCTGTATTTGTACAGTGCTCACAGTCTTTTGTTAAATTTTGTGAGTTAGTCCTATGAAAGTGCTATAGTATAAATTTTGCTTTATCCAGAGTATATATACTTCAGAGAAAAAAGCTTTTGGTGTTAAATTATGTCTCGTTTCTCATGTCTGCTGGGGAAAAAGAGAAGATACCGTGTTTTTGTCCTGACAAAGCATATTTCATCAGACTGCTGTTATTTCTATGCAGGCTTTGAAGAAAAAGGGTAAAAGGTCATTCTTTGTTTGTAACTAAAAAAGATAGTATTTGAAAGATGGATTATTTTTCTGATATTTTAAATAGTCTATCCCCCCATAGCCCAAGTATTTGCTTGCCTTAAAATATTGAGCTACTTATTTCAAGTATAAATGTGCTCCAAAAGAAGACCACTTTTAATGAAGGCTGTTTTTAAAACATGTAGTGTTTATGTCATGTTAATGTTGTCAAATATAAAATATTGCGACTGTCATGTCAGAAATGATAGTGTGTTACAAGAATGAATTGTGTTTTACATAAACATCAGTATAATAATTATAAAGGTGTTCTTTAGTATTCACTATAAATAATTTGATTTAATATGTTTCTTGTAATGCTTTTGGGCTTTGTTTTTAGCCAAATGCCAAGTGCCCTCTCTGTAGGAATGAACTTCAAGTAGAGCACTTGGTGGAATGTCCCCTAGAAGAAGAAATGGACTCCAATAGTGGAAAGAAGCCTGATCAGGAGTAGATACCCAGTTCAAAGGTACATTCCATTATGTTTTATTGGGCTTTCATTATGATTTTGTAGGGCATACTCTATCCTTGTTATGTAAATATGCTAAATATATTATAAACGTGGAAAACATACTTTAAATTATTATTTAAAAGTCTGCCCAGCACGTCTATAGGCAGCACAGAAGAAAGCATGTAATAAAATCCCACCACAGCCAGATTTTGCAGCAGAGAAACAAGACGGAAGGAAGATGAGTTGCAGTTTGATGCTGTTCATTGTTCAGTACATAGATGTGTATTAATTAAATAAAACTTCAGTAAAGGGCTTTGCTTTTTTTTCAGTTTCTGAAGATAGAGCAGTTTTATAACCACTGAAACTTATCCAACTCTTAATTTACTTTTGGAAACAAAATCTAAATAAATCCTTCCTTCTTAAATCTTGTATAAAGAATAAATATTTTCCTCTAGAAGGGAAAACTAAATGGGCATCATATAATTATCTTGTCAGATAAACTAGTGAGATACTGTTGTTTTACTTTGCAGACCTGTTTGTCAAGGTCTGCCGCATCTTTTTTTTTTGCCTAACTCTCATTGTGCGTTTGCTGCCAGAAATTAAATCTTCCTGCTTAGATTTTGACCTTTTTGTTTTGAGATTGCTTTTCTGCACGTTACTTTAAATGAAGAAATTGTTCTTTCAAATGCTGGTTACAAATCTATTCCCTAAAAATCTTTCTGTGTAGACCTAAGAACTAATTTAGGACATTATGCTCTAGAATAAATTCAGATTTTTTTGTTTGTTTGTTACCTGGTGCTGTTACTTGCATTCTCTAGTTAGTGGTTCTTTGTCTCATCACAACTAAACCTTACATGAGAAAACTGGCAGTGTTCTTCTGCCTCAAATCCAATTCCTTGTTCCTTTTATTCTCATGCTGGTTTAAGAGTGCTTCTGGTGTGTCCTTTTTCCGTCATCCCCAGCCAAGGGTCTTGCCTAGCTTATTTGCCTGAGTATTTCTAGGGAAAGCCTTTCTCACTTCCCGACTCTTGCTATAGTAAAGCACTTGCCTTGTGGCTGTCCTTAGCTTAAGCCTTATTTTTTGGCGTTCCAGTACTTTGTTCCTATTTTCCATATACCCTGGAGATAGGGGACTTGCTGATTCCCGTGGGAAGTATGTCATTGGAAAACAGCTTGTGACCAAAACATCCTCAATATCACCCTGTGGTTTGCGTCCATTAAAAATGCTCAACCCTTGGTTTCCTGTGGAAATTAAAAGAAACCCTACCCACAGAATTCAAGATTAGTTCATTTAAAAGATATTAACTGAACAGGGATTTCTCTCAGTTGATACGAACTTTATTAAAGCCACCTGTAGGAATAGAATCTAAGTTCATTTAATTTCAGATAAATGCTTAATTTGATTTCAGATAAATGCTCTTATGCATGCTTTGATAGGACTGCGGAGGGATAATCCAGCTGCTAAATGTCTGGTTGTTTCTCAGTTCACAACTTTCCTGGCCCTGATAGAAAATCCCTTGAAGTAAGTAGAACTACTATTATTTTTAATAAACGTATTTTTACAGTGTCTTAGATCTGTCAAAGAAAATAGAATTTTAAATACACATTTCAAAGTAGAGGTCAGGATTTTAATGTACTTATTTCCTGTTGTCACAGAAAACGGCTTGTTAAGTTGAACATTTTTACTTTCTCTTTAGAGAATCAGGGTTTGCCTTTACTCGTTTGGATGGGTCAATGGCACAGAAGAAAAGAGTGGAAGCAATTCGGTGTTTCCAAAGCAACCAAGCAGGGTCTGCAACTATAATGCTTTTGTCTCTGAAAGCGGGTGGAGTTGGATTAAATCTGACAGCAGCTTCCCGAGTGTTTTTAATGGATCCTGTGAGTAATGGGTTGTTCATAATGATCTGGCTTAATCTAGGTGAAGCTCCTTTGGTGTTTTCCTAAGAGGTAGAAGGAAAGCCCCTCGAGAATGAATTACACTGATGAGTATTTGTTAAAGGGCAAGTAGGACTTTTCTTCATTTGTTTCCCTGGGATTTTTTGTTTTAACACTATATTTTTGTGCTGTCCATTTATTTACTGTGAATGGAAAGAAGGCTAGTAGGACTACCAAAAGAGTGGTGTGACACCTTACAGTGTAGCATATGCTATCTGTTCCGTCTTTATTTCTTTCTGATATTTTTGAGTGTGGTTTTCTGTACTTCAGTGGTTTTGAATGTGGTTCAATATTTTTCAATATTATTCAATATTTTTGACTGTGGTTTTCTGTTAACTTCAAAAGCCGTGAAGTGGAATTTCAGAAATATGTAAGTATATACTTAATGCAGTGTTTGTCTACTCTAGTCTCCTCTGATGTTATTGTGAATTTATTTATAAATAAAGACATTACTCTGAGGTTACTTTTCGTAGTCTTAGGAGACTAGTAATATTTAAACTTTGGAAGTTTTTTTCCTTTCATTAAAGCACTCAGGAACACAAAACTACTTGTAAGGAATAGAAATGTAAATTACATTTATTGACAGCAAAATGGTATTCTTAACAAAATTGGTTCATGTGTTGTGTCGTTGTACAAAATCAAAGTTTTTCTGTTCACTTCCTCCACCACTGTTTACTCCTCTGACGTCCTAGTTTTTTGGCATTTGGAAACTGAGACAAATTCTGCACTTAAAAAACAAAACCAACGTTGTTTCTCCGTATGTTGCATTGATGTGTTCAGCTGCAAGGGACCTACATGACCACAACACCATCTAGTACAACCACTGCACTTCTTTAACAACTCTGAGTATTTGTGGAAACTGCAAGAGAATTTTAATTTTCTGTGAAGATAATAAATGAGGTATAATGCATTGAGTATTGCAGCAAGCGGTTGTAAGAAAGTAGGCTGAGCCTTGTTAACACTGAGTCATCTACAGTATGTAGTTATACCTCACAAACCAGAGCCAAATAAAATTGCAGCCTTTATAGACCATTGAACAGCATCTTCTCATCCTGCTGGTAACCATCCTGTGATGGTAACCATCCCAAGTGGCAGTGGCTGACTACTTGTATTTGATGGAGGTGTAGTGGGACCACATGATTCTTTATGATCTCCCTTTTGAATAGTCAATGCCAAATGAGATCCAGTCACACATTAGCATTCCTTGAAGTGCATTAGTAGCAATAGTAGGAATTAAGAAGCAGAAATACCTTGAGCCAGTGAAGTAACCAGTTTTTCAAATTCTGTGAATTTGTTGTAGCACTGTAGCTTAGAGGTCTGCGTTCCTTCTCTGAGAGGTGTAATATGAGTGCAAGGGAGGAATATTTATCCAGCCATAGATTACTTTCTCCCTCCCCCCACTTTTTTTGAATTATTTGTTTGCTGCTTTAAATACAATCATAGCTGCTGAATTCTCACCTTTAGGAAGAAATACAAACCTTTAATGTAAAAGTATCACAAGTATGCAGATGTTTCTCTAAGGCTCAAGCTTCTTCATATTTTCCCACGTAAAATACAGTATCCTTTTTATGAGATTGCAGAAAGGGATAGAGGTATTGCAATTCATTTTTCCTTTGCAGAATTGATGAGAGAAGAGTGAAAGTAGTACATTTTGGTCTTCCTCAACTACAGCAAAGATAGAACGGAACATGCTTCTGCATGTTTAGGCCAGGTGTTTCCTCCAGACATCATCTTGTTCATACAGTTAGATTAATATTAGAATGGCTTGCCATACATAGCTTGCCAGGAATGTTTGTCTTGCATTGACAGACATATAATTTGTTATACTTTTGATCACTACCATAGATTGGAGAAACAAGACTTGTCTGGCTTTTATCTTGCAACTTGATGTCTCTGCGTGTGTAGGCATCAGAGTTTCTTAGAATCTAAAATGAGTCATTCAGAGTTCTTAGGTAACTTGCAGTATGTGGATGACGTGGTAAGGTGAGTCTGTTCAATGAGACTTGCTTATCAGAGACAGAATATTATTACAGTTTAGGTAGATCTAATTATCTACTCGGTGAGAACTAGTTGTACTGTACCTTTAGGTAGAAAAAACATGCTCGAAAAATGCACAGACGTGGCATTTCACAAATCCTTATATTTAGTGTTAAATCCTAAGCATAAGTAGGAACAGATACACTCTCATTTTGTGTTCAGGAAAGTTTTTTGTTTACGTAACATGGTGATTATTGTATATACTAGTGAAAGAGTAAGTGGGTTTACTTAACAGTCCAGGGCCTTAGTTTACTTCTAAGTAACTGCCTGAGTTCAGCTGGTTTAGATTTTGCTATCAGGAAAAGGGTACTGAGGCAGTTAATATATGCACTGTTTATTTCAGAATTAAAATAACAGGATTGTTTTGATGTCTTTTAGACTCCTGACAGACTTTGTTTTTAAAGCATTTACCTGAAGTTCTTGCTTGTTATGAATATATAACTGGAAGTTCTCAAAGCTTTCTTTTACAGTGGGATTCTTAAGGAGTGAGACATTAGGTTGGGAGTAATTAATCTGCAAGCAATATTTATTCAATAGGTGATAGTACAATATCTGCTTTGTGATTCCATGTGCATATTATTAGGTACTTTGAAGTGAGGTTATTTAACTTGTTCATTGCTGCAACTGCTAGGCTTGGAATCCTGCTGCAGAAGACCAGTGTTTTGACAGGTATCACAGGCTGGGTCAGAAGCATAATGTTATTATTACTAAGGTGAGTTGAGAGATGATCCCAACAGTTTTCTGGTTATGAATAAATATTTTCAAAACTTTCCTATGTTATAAAAATAATTGTGACATCATAGTCTCACCAGTAAACATAAACTGTGGTGTGACTGTTGAAGTGTGGGCTTTGGATTGTAAGATTTTAATATTAGAAATCGGATGTCCCTGTTGAGCTATTTGGAGTGACTGAGATGGGTTAGTTTGCTGTTGCTTAGCCTGGCTATTAACAGTTCATTATCTTAAAAGTATATAGAACACTTCTGCCATTGTCATAGCAGCTTGATTAGCTATGGAAGAGCAGCTGGTCTGTCTCGTTAATATCCAATCACAGAAGTATTATTTGGAAATTGAAGCCAAGTTCTCTTCTAGTATAAGTAGCAAAGAAGAAATAGATATCCTTCCAATTAATTTAAAAAAAAAAAAAAGGTTAAAAAACGCCAAACTTTTCCCTTCAACTGCTTTCCAACCCTTTTCTTACTAAATAATATAACTGTACTTAAGGCTGCTTAGCATTTTTTTCCAAAATACCTTAATTTTTCATCCTAAACTTTTATTTAAAAAAACATTTAACATATTCATTTCAGTGTGTTTTTGTTTGCTTGTTTGTTTGGTTTTATTTCAGTTCATTGTGAAGGATTCAGTGGAGGAAAATATTCTGAAAATTCAGAACAAGAAGAGGGAACTTGCAGCAGGAGCCTTTGCTACCAAACAGCCTTCAGCAAGCGAAGTGAAACAAAACAAAATTAATGAAATTAAGGCTCTGATTGATATATAGCTTCATCCTGTTGTATTTTCAGTAAATAATATATTTAATATTGTAGATAATACTACTCTTCAAGTTACATGTCCCATGCTAACTTTCAGTTTTGCTGTCTTTGTGCTCAAAATATAAACGCTTCAAATAAATTACAAAAACTAATTTGCTCCTAAATGTTAATTTAGAAGTGCACAAACTCCTGAAATTTTTCCGGTGTTCATTTCTTCAGCAGGTTACCTGTTACGAACAATGCTAAAGAATACATAAAAGTCCCTCAAAACAGAAATGCGTATCCATACGTTCTAACTTGCAAGCGTTTCATCTCTTTCTAGAGGTCAAAAGGTAATAAAAGGTACATAGTGTGTGTGTTTTCTCCTTCAGACAAAACCCTTTAGAAATGAATTAGCTTCATGTTTCTGTCTCAATGGTGCCTGATAAACAGATGATGTGGATTGTTTGTTTCAGAATAGGTGGCCAGTGACACTTTGTAAGGAATTCTTACTTTTTCAGGCTATTTCCAAAGATGGTATTTAGTTAAAAATTTTAAAATATTTTGTACTATTTCTGAATAATACACAGGTGCAGCAGGGAGTTCCTCTGTTGATTACTTTACAGGAGTTAATAAAAAGGAAGTACTTCAGTTTGTAAAACACTTTCTTTTAATATTTTACTTCTCTTAGAAGAATTCCAATGATTTTTATAAAAGTGAAGAGTTTTTTATTTGGATAAAATGCTAGAATCACAGGCATGTATTGATAATACACTGGTAATTTTGGTAGACGCTTTGAACAGTAAGACTGTTCTATATTCAAAGTAGATTATAACCCACTCACATGCCAGTGAATCAGTTAGTCCTTGTACAATAAATTAAACAAATTATTTTAATAGCTGCCAGCTTTCTAACAGTTTTCTTGTACTGCTTTTCCACTTGTAGTGGAAAAACTACGTGTTTTTCACTTCCATACATATGTCTTTATGGAATGCTGATCTACATGCTGCATGATTTCTGGAGGAAGAATTTGGTAAGCTGCTCATGTTCATGTACCACAAACTAATAAATAGCACTGAAGAGTCTCTGTTGAGTATTAGTTGAATATTCTTGTCTATTCCTTTCTTTCCATTTGATTCTGGTCTTCTGATATCCATTTACCTAACATTTTGCTGCCTTCACCGTAATGCTCCGACTTTGAATTGGAGGCAGAGGTTGCTATATCTGGGTCCTGTTTAGATTTGGGAAGTGCTCTTGGCAGAAGAGAAATGGAATCTAACTTTGCTTGTAATGCCTTTCATGTCTTCTTATGTCCTAAGAATACCAGCCAGCTGATTATATGATGATTTGCAAGCATAGGAAAGGGAAAAGAACTGAGAAAATAAAGGGAAGATGTCTACTATTTGGAGAAACAGTGAGCTAATGGAAGAAGTGAGAAAGAAATTAAAAATATGTAACTTAACAAGCTGATGCAGTTTTTGGGGAGCCAGCATCTTAGCTATGGAGAAAAGCGTGCTCTGTTAGAGAAAGAATCAAAAGGGCATGAATGATGGAAGACAGCATGAACTCCACTGACTGATTATCCCTGGAGAGTTGACAAAAGATCAAGAAAACAGAGCTAAACCTGACTGAAGTTGTTTTGGGGGGAGTTTTTTGCATAAAGGTTTTCTAGTTCAGATTCTGATATTTAGAGATAAGCTGGAGAAATAATTTGTGATTATGAAGGAAAGATTTCTCTTTGTTTCATTATTTCCACTCACCAAGTTAAAATTCCACAGGAAAGAGACACATTTCTTTGGCTAGTCAAGCTACATCATTGCTTGTGTGAAAATGTGCTGACATTTTGCAGAATGTCTTAGTTATCATTATGAAAACAATTACTAGTATCTTTTTCTTCTATTAGACGATTGTTTCCATGTTCCAAAGCCAAATAAAAACTTACTGAAGGTGGTACTAAGCTATATGATATCTGCCAACAAAGTCATTAATGTATCTGAGAGAACAGATAAAGGTCAAAGCTGAGAACAGAAAAGTCCTGTCTGATTTGATGGAGCCCTTCAGTTACTCGGGTGGTTAAAACCCCCGGTGTTCTGGTTGTTTGGAGTTTATTTCTGCTTTTCATGACCTCTGAGTAGTCTTTGGCTATTGACATTCTCTTTTGTGGAGTTTGTGTATGTTCTAGAAATGAGCTTTTGGAAGTATTTTTAATTCCAAAGACTGAGTTAGTAGTCTATCATTATGATTTTTTGGGGTTTTTTACCTTGTGCGTAAAATAAAGATGTAAATGTAAAAATTGCTTCTAAACTCCCAAGAGTTGCTCTGAGTTGTCACAATCTAAGGAACACCTTAGATTATATGCTGTATAAAGGCAATGAAGTTTCAATACTTGAGTTGCAGTCTAAGCCACCCTATGATTTTTCTGAATAGTGATGTTTGAATATAATGCTTGGTATCAGTTACTGCTTTGAGTACCTTCCATTCAGAGCAGAAAACTGCTTGATGAATCAAGTGATACTATTGCAAGAGAAGAAAAGGGATCTCTGCTTTTCTGCAAAAGCTGCCTGCAGCAATTGTGGAGAAAATAGTGGCAGATAATGACATAAAGGTCATTTTATTGAGAATAAGCTACATAGAATTTGGTATAGATGTCATACCTTTCGCTTTCCTGAGGCTGTGGGTAAACACTTGACCATAGTATGAGTTACAGAGGCTAGGACAGAATGATTTTTACAGGTTTTCTTTCTTTACTAGCTATATTTGTTAACCCAAAACATGCAGGTTTTCATCTGATTCAGCATCTCTCCTTGTTGTATTAACATAACAAAATTTACATGCTAACCCAAATTTTCAGGCAGGTAGTAAGTCTCATACCTTTACATGTTCTTGGTTCTCTCCAACTAGGTTTAAAAAGATGCAGTGTGCCTATTCTCTAGTATGAATACAGACAAGGGGAGGAAAATTAAAACTGTTTAGCTGTCTTGAAAAGAGTATTTTACTATTTTCCATAGAGTATTCTGTGAGCATGCAGAACTCCAGTACTTGTTTGATATACTTTTGTCATTACAGACTGTAACTAGTAATCCCTCCTACTTTCACACAACTTCAAATGTATACGTTTTAAACAAAACGAACAAACAAAAAACCCACAGCAAAAAAAAAAAAAAAAAAAAAAAACATACAGGAAAGGGCTAGTTTCAACTGGGAGTTCAGATACTATGTACTTTTAAATAGCTACAAGCTACTTTGTTTTGGACCTCATCTTTTAGGATTTTTCCTAAATGGTTACCAACTGATCTTAGGGCAATTAAGTAGTGAAAACAAGTTAAAACAGACTAACTCTCATACCCATATTATGTCTTCTGCTTTACCACCAAATTGTGAGAGCTTGTTGATTATTTATTTTATCTCTAGGTTAAAAAGTTTAGCACTCTCACTAGGTTCCAGCCAAAATCCTCCTCTATTAGAAAATAGTGAAATATTTTCTTAATGTTTCTGGACTAGTACAGGGTATAGCTGTCTAAGAACACTAATTTTGTTCTGGTTAGACTTTTCGCTAAAGCATAAATCTGAACCTTAGTATAGATATCAGCCAATCTCTGTCATCAGCATACTTTATTTTTACTGCTTTCCCATGTATCTTGCAGTATGTGTAGCCCGAGTGTGGCAAAAAAAGCCCTTCCTTTTACTCTCTGCACACATGGAAAGACTAGTTTTCCTAATCAAGAAAGTACAGTTACTTAAGCAGCTGTGTAATCTTTCTTTGCCAAAGCAGCATTTCCACTGTATGTAAGACTAAGTTCAGTGTACAGGGCTTAAGTTAGAGGTGATGTTTCTTTAGTCACTTGAAAGAAAGAGGCCCTCTTCCCAAACTCCATGTTACTAATGTGAGTAGCTTCAGCAGGTACTTCCTCCACTGCTCTATCCTATACTTAGGGCAAGCTAATAAGGGGATTGGCCCTAAACAGCTTCCTAGCAAATTACTGTCTACTCTGTAAATAATTACACAACTAAAAGCTGGACATTTGCTAATGAGAACCTGAGTAGCATTAGCAAAGCTTAAGGGTTATACTCTTGAATATTTTAGTTGGAGGACTTTGGATCTCCCTTTTTCTTAATTGCTCAAGAGTTTAGGGAAGACAGAAATGCATGACAACTTTTTATTTTTGTATCAAGTGCAACATTGCAAGGAACAGATAAAACTCAGTTTACTAGTCCCATAGTATACAGAACTGAAAAACGCATTCTGCCATGCTGTAGGCACTGTGCGTAAGAACCTGGTCAAAATTTCAGTGCAATTGTGACTGGAAGAGCAAAGCAGTGCTATTACTGTTACAGCTGTATGTATCCCAGTGTCATTTATACATTTATGGTAAAGCAGAATGGCTACCACTCCAGTGTATGAGCAATCTCATGAATTAGATTTTACATCTAAAACAGCAAGCAAAGGAATCAATGCTAATCACCTTAATGAGGTGAGGCAACAAACCCAGTTTCAGGAATATCTTGAGCCAATTGATCACAACAGAAAAAAATTTAAGCTGAAAATACCTGGTTTTATCTAGTAGGGAGAATTGGAAATTGGGCAGTAATAGGTGGCCCAAGGAATTCTGCTTCCTAGCTTTTGCTCAGTCTTCATCTGTAGCACTGCAGAGGCCTTCAGCCAAGGAGTTTTTCATCAAGCTACTAGCAAGTGTAACTGACCACCATCTATACCTTTCTAGCTGTTAGTTCTGGAACAAGTCCTTGCATGACCACTGTTTGAGACAGGCATTTCTACTGAAGGTAGGTATCAAGTTTCTTCTTGATGTTGTCAAAGGAATCCACTCCCATATAGTCAGCTTGGCCCTGTTCCCACCGTTCCTTGCGTTCTTCTGAAGATTCAGTTGGTAATACTGGTGATACTGATAAGTGGGACACTGCCTCTGTAACTTCTGCCTAAAAGGAAAGGCAGAGTAAAAATACAGAAATACTTTGCATAGCTAAAGTGAGCAACAGGCCATAGAAGAATGGGACAACAAAGTAGATGTTCTCATGCGCAGTAGCAAGCATTGCCAATGGGCAGGGATTGTGCAGCTTTCCTAACAAAATAACAAAGCAGAGTTACAGAAGTTAGCAAGGGGAAAAAAAAATTAAAGTTCTTCATACCTCTCTACAGAAGCCACAAGAGAAAGCCAGAGTATAGACCAAGCCCGATAGCTGCAAATAGTTTGTTAGAAAGATGCAAGATTACCAAGAGAAAGCACATCTTAAGAGACCATTAACTTTGGTATTGGGGAGGTTGAGAACTTAAATTGGCCCGTGTACTAAGCTAAGACTTAAGAAGTCTGCAGTCAGATGCAAGCTACTAAACTCTAATGAGTTAGAATCATTACTTTGGCTTTAATAATTATTGGGATTCATCATTGCCATTTTATGTAAGTATTGATTCTCTAGTTATCCTAGGTTTGCCTAAATTTGTTTCACCATGAAAGATCTGTATGTACTTATTTGCATGCTGAACTGGAGTTCTGCTTGAGAACCTTATTAGCTGCAACACATTAAGAGTTAGGGCCCTTCTCTGTATATGTTAAAGAAGTTACTACAGTACAATATCTGGTGCAAGGTTAGCTTCTTACTAAGTTTGTTTTAGGCAAGCATACAGCTATGTTCAAGACCACTATAGCATGCTTCTTTTCTGTGGTATTTTTTATTCCAAGCTTAAAAGAGCAAAACCAAAATACCCTGCAACCCCCAAACTAAAACACACCCATGCTATGAATTGGACAGAGGGAAGCGAAATCACTGCAATGGTAAATAACCCATCATCCATACTTGGGTATGGACATACAAGATTATTAAAGCACCTACCATGTTTACACCTGTAGTAATTTCTTTAACAATTCCATGCTGTTCTAATAATGGTAAAACATCAGCTATGTAGGTATCCCACCACATGTTGAGGAATTCTGGGTGAACTATTTTAGGGTCGTCCATGTTGCCTTTTATGCTTTTTGTTCTGGAGTCATATGTGTAGTTCCATGGCTTTGTGCTTCCCAGGAAATGCACCACTTTAGTATTTGCACCAAACCTGTTGGACAGAAACATTTTGGAAGCCATTTTATATATGTGTCTAGAAAATGAGTTTTGACTGGCAGACAGGTTTTTTTTTAACCTGCAGTTTCTCTATTTGTCCAGAAAACAGAAATATGAATATACTTAAGAGGCTAAATGCTAAATCATCAAACTGCCAATGCCTACTGGGACTGAAAGCATTGCTATAAAACAGAAAAAATGCAAACTGAATTCTACATTACACTAGTCAGAATACAGCCAAAACTTAATGATCTGGACTATTTAAATACTTACAGCCAACTCAAGTCTTTAGAGTGGTGTCCATAGCTCAGGAGAGAGCAGTCTCAAGCAGCCGTTGCAATCGAAACTGGTTTTAAAAGTGAAAAAGATTCTACTCCAAAGTCAGCAAGCCAGAGAGTTAGGCATTACATGCATTAAGTAGAGAAGGGTCAGTGTTGAGTTACCCTTTCAGTTTACAGCACCGTGAAATGGATCATTGGAAGGCCCTGCTGCAGGAAGACCATTTTCCTGCAAAATAATAGCTTTGTATAACCTAGTAATTTCAAAGGACTCCTGATTCTGGTGCAGCAGGGTCCTGCTAGACAACCATTATTTCCTAAATAACCTTAGTTTAGGCACAGGGCAGGGGTTGGTGGTGGGTTTTTGTTTCTTTTAAAAACCATTTTAACTTAGTTTTCAATATGGACTTCTAGTTTTGTTATCAGTATGTTCTTCTGCATGAAAAGGGCAGATGAGATGTGCCTCTTCTCAAGTAAAGAACTTAACAGTAGCAGAAACAACACTCATTTCTCTCTTCTACAGTTCCAGAACTGGATTTCAGCTTGAGTAAGTTTTGTGAACAAGTAGTACCAGTCTCTTGAGTAACAGTGACTGTCTTGCCTAGTTCAATTTGTATCACTTTACGATTTCTTCTCAGCATAATATGACTGAAACGGATAATAATGCCGAAGCAGTTTGTCTAACATTTTGTTAAGCACGTGCCGGTCAGCTTGACCAGGACTCAGGTGTTTAAGCAGTGTTACATATGGAAACAATACAGGTGTGTTTCAAAAGCTGTAGAATATTGAAACCAAGGCGGTATGCATTGGGGTAGGAGGGAGGTTCCCCACTATTGTAAGATCCTTGACTATATTTCAGTATTCATGTTCAATGTTTTGAACACAACTGATCTTATTGCAGAATGAAGACCCACATGTGTGTGAAACAAGGCCAAATATTTGCAGTAGCCGCAAGAAAAAAAAGCGTCTTCAAGAGGTCAGTTACTGGGCTTTAACTTTAAATTCTGCCTGTCAAGATTTGGCATAAGAGGGCAACATTAGTTTTATTAGCTGTCACAGTACTAAACAACCTAAGTTTTCTTCATCTTAGACTGCTGCTGTTCTGAAGAAACTTGTTACTGTTCAAAAATCAAGGCTATTTAAGCAAGAGAATGCCTAAGAAGTGTTACGCTACACTGGCTGCAAATGGGTAAGTGTACTCTTGATATTCTGTACACTTATGGCCAGAACAACAGTTGGCAGATGCCAAGCTTCTATGATACTTTCAGTATCTGCTTTCTAGATACCTTCTGGATCCGCAATACTTTATTCTGACATTTAAGCTCAACTGTTAGGAAGCTTTATGCCCACACTGGCCTCTGCAACTAATCTCTTTCCCCATCTCCCAGAAAAGTCCTTCATCAATGTTTTGAAGTTAGAGAGCATTTGTCATGAATTGGCATTTTCCTTTGGAAAAAGGATTACCGAGGCTGCTGTGAAATCTAGTCTCGCTGTACAAAGC
This sequence comes from Empidonax traillii, assembly GCF_003031625.1. NCBI lineage: Eukaryota > Metazoa > Chordata > Aves > Passeriformes > Tyrannidae > Empidonax > Empidonax traillii. Next base: position 557,847 of record NW_020955527.1, read on the forward strand.
TGCAAAAACTTAGCTATTGATGTCAGTAGGTTTAAATTTCAGTATATTCCAACTGCTGGTTATCAAGAGCATAGCTGCTGATCTAACCAAGGGAAATTATTCCACAGGGAATTTTACTTACAAGGGCTACATTTCCAGCATTCTGCTTTTGAAGGTCTGATGAGTTCTGTTAGGCAACTGATTCAATCAGCTAAATGGAATTTTTGTCAGGAGCCCCTAGATCCAAGTGTTTTGTGGCAACAAGGTAATTTGTACAATTAAGGTCGTGCGACGAACAGACAGCCATGGAAAGAGGACGTACTTTACAATAGATGTTAGCTTATCAAATGCTATTCAGCCAGTTAGTCATTCTGAGGCTTGCATATATTTCTTTAAATAAGTGTTCCACTTTTAGCATGACAAGATTCCAGATGGTATTCTGATCACAAGACACAGTTTGATCTTGAGCCAGCAACAGTCCTGCTTATGCTAGCCACTGCTTTAGACACTAGTAACCTGATGTCATTCAGAGATCAGATTGTTTTTATGCAATTGGTGCTTTCCATCCCCCTTGCTCTCATCTTCTGCAGCTCTTAATAGATAAAAGAGTTTCTGTATAACATTTCAGCTTCCCTTGCTTCCCCCCCC
>NW_020955527.1:558824-560387 GCF_003031625.1 Empidonax traillii
CCCTTCCTTCTGTGTTATTATAACTCTTTGACCCTGCTTCTGACATAGTTTATGTACATGCCAAATCTAATACTGCTAGCTAGGAAGGATACAGTTTTCCTCACAGAGGAAACATGTGATGGTATGTGGTTGGCTGTAGACTTTGTTCCATAGCGCTGTTACTTAAAGAACTGACAGAGGTCTAGACTGTTCAGAAAGAATTCTAGCTTTATACAAGTCTTTGCTCACCACATTTATTTGAATGGTGTAGGCTGATTAGATGAACTTTAACTACTGGCTATTAAACACCTTAAGTAATTTGAGTGAGAAAAGGGCAAGTTACCTAAGTGGGAACAATACCAGCTCAAGTTGATTCAAGAATCTACTGCCATTGGTTAGAACTGTACTAGACTGTGTCCCTACTGGAGAAGTGGTTCTTCCTTTTGCAAGTGACCTGTCAAATGTACTTACTCTAAATTTTGGTGTTACTACCAGGGATAAGTGGTTTAAGCTACAGATACAGCTCTCTCTGCATTTATCTGGAGATAACTCATTTGACTTACATTAATTCAAGTTGTTTTTTCTTAAGAGAAGAAACTATTACATATTTGGTGACAATAACAGTCTCCTTCTAGAAAACCTATGTAAGCTCACATCATGCCTGTTCATTCTGTTACAAGAAATTAGTTTATGTAAGCTCTGAAAATCTTCTAAAAAGTTTGAACTTACGCTTTAAATGCTGGAAGGTAGGAATATACAGAAGTGCTGCTCAAATTATAAATAAATGGTAGATGTTTGCTCATGTCTGTTGTTGCCCAGCTGCTGAAGAAGGTGTTTAATAACCCCTGATCTGCACCTAAAAGAGAAAGCATTAATAGGCTACAAGCATCAGATAGCTATTTGAGGATGTTTTTCAGTCACTTCAGTAAGAGTTGGTAATGCAGTTGTCATGTCCAGTAGAAGTTTGGCACAGAGCACTAAATTTCTATTTGTGAACAACCCTGTAAACCTTGCAGCCTTTGAAAATCCAAAAAATGTAGAAAATTAAATAATCTGTGTGGGGTTACTTTTGCTAAAAGATAGCGAGCTGCTCACAAACTCTGCCATTCAGTTTCTTTTACAACTGAAGTTCAAGCTGTATGAGGCAGAAAAAGCAAAATTGACCAGGACAGCCAAGTACTGTTCAGCTTCAGGAAAGCTGTAGCTCAGACGATCAAGTGGCAATAATTAGTTTTATTACTTATGCTTTTGGATGCATAACCAATATCTCACTGCCAGAGTAAGGGTATCAGTGGCCTGTTAGACCTGCAGTCCCAGATGCATCTACCTCCACGGTGATCTGATAAAAAAAGGGACAATCAGTCTTGGTGACAACTCTAGTACAACTTCATCAAATCCCATAACAGACAAGAGGTGTTCCTAGTTCTGTACTAAAAAGTTGCTTGGCTAAGTGAGGATAATAATCTGTGTTGGGAGGAGCCACCTAAGTTTGCAAGTAGAGGTTGTAACGAGGTTGAGTCAGAAGTTGTTTGGTATCACAGTAATAGAATAACTAAAAAAAAAAAAAAAAAAAAAAAAAAAAAA
>NW_020955527.1:561557-570703 GCF_003031625.1 Empidonax traillii
TTTTTTTTTTTTTTTTTTTTTTTTTTTTTCCAGATTGCATGCATTTGTGCTAAAGCAGACAATGAAAGCAGCATTTAGCTGCCCTAGTCCAGACTTCCAACAGTTGTGTTACAAAAACTGGATCTTAGACATAAGGTGAAAGAATGAGGCAGTACTTGTATTAATAAAACTACATATTTACAGACGCAAAGATACAATACAGCGAGACTGTAAAAGCAGTTATTTTGGATCCCAGGCTAAAGAGCCAGAGGATTGTCAAAGCAATAGCAATGTTCCTAAAGTATCAATATTACCAGATTTCTTTTAAAACCAAAATTTTCTTTCCCTTCCACTACTTTTAGATGGTATCTAGAGTTATCGCATGACATTGCTTTGTATCTAGAAAGGTGAAGTTCAGATAGACAAAGTGGTTGTCTACTTAAATAACTATCATTCTGCCATTTCTGGACAACAGCATTACATGGAAGGCACCTGTCTGCCATTATAAACATGAAATACTCTGGAAAGTCTTGCATTCCCTACTTACTACTACTGCAGATGAGGTACTTGCAGCTTGACTTCAACTACACATAGCTTGATAGCTTGTTAACTTTGTATCTCTATGTCCTGTTAAAAGCAGTGACCCTTCGCTGAAGGGTCTAAGTTTCCTAGAACCTGTTATTACTGTCTAGGTCAATTTAAATTTCAATCCTCTTTCTCTCCACCAAGTTCCTGAGCTTGGCAGTAGCTTATACAGGTGGACTAAATCTCCATGGTCTCATTACTCAGATCAGTGCTATCATTTAATAAAAACTAAGTAAATTTTAAAGCTGAAATACAATTTACATTCTAGAAATTTGGCACCTAAACCATTAACCCACTTCTGCTGTTAAGTGCTCCTACAATTATTTTGCGTTTAGGACACTGAAGAAGTTTTACCATTGTGTGGCTTTAGCTTTCAAGTCAGAGAGTATATTGTGGAAGCAGCTCCATTCTTTTAAAGGACAGGGGCCTTCAAACTAGAAGATGGGGTCTGCTAGCAGTGAAGCACAACTTGGAGACGACAACCATCAAATCTCAGATGGTCTGGAGCTACTCAGCAGTCAGTTTGCACAAAGATGTGTGTTTGTTTGGGTTTTTTTTTTGGTTGGGTGGCTTTTGGATGTGTTGGTGGTTTTGGTTTTTTTTTTTTTTTCGGGGGGAGTGCGAGGGGGTTTTTTTGTTGGTGATTTTTTGTGTTGTTTTAGTTTGCATTTTCTGATTTATTTTGGTTTGTTTTTAACATAACAATTCAGAACTATGATATAGATTTTGCCACAGCTGGTGACCAATTTGCACCCAACATCTGAGAGTGCTCACAAAGCTATCAACTGCTACCTTGTCAGTAGCAAGGTACAGACCCTTCACTAAATGGCAGTACTCATTTTCACTAGAGTCTATCCCTATGGTAGCATTAAGTGTCCAGCTGTGACTAATGTTCTTTAGAAAACACACACAAGAGTCCACACAGTAACAGGGATTATTCTGCAGACTAGGAGTGACTAGTGAATTTTTACTTTTTGAAAAGTACTGAAAGGCAAGTCAACAGGCTGGCTAATTACTTTCTATCCAAGAACTCCATTTTATGGTCTTATTTACATATTTTTCTGTAGCTTTTTAAGGTAGACTTTGTTTTGTACCACAGTAGTTATATAAGGAAATGTAGTGACAGGAGACAGTGATACTCAGAAGCCTTTAACTATAGCAGTCTCCAAGCAACATGTGCTTTTACTGCAATGGTAGTAGATTTAGTAGACTTACAGGACAGCAGAACTTGGCTTCTCAAGCTTAAATTTGGTACAGTGGCCGATCTCAAGTGACCTATAGTGGGAAGCAGCCAAGGCTATATGCACTTGATATTGGGAAAGAGACAGCCACCACCCTAAAATGACAGGAAGCCATCACATAGCATATGAAGAGATAGTTGTATCTTCAAATGTTTGATTCTCTGAAGCAGTGCTCAAGTTGACCAGTGCTATTTTTTCTGTATCAACTTGAGTTGGCATAGAACATTCAAGCCTTGAGTGTTAGGAATGCATGAAGCATAGTACTGCAGTTTTATTTGCTAGAGCATGTACTACGCTTGCTACTTCTTAAGATTTCTTGTTATATGAACACTGTTAATGCATACAGCTGCTGGTTTGGATGCCAAACTCAGGGGTTTTATTTCACGAAGTCTGAAGAAAGTAGTTTCACTACATAATGTAATGATAGCCTCTATTTCTGAGAAGGATACAGTTTTTGTGTAGTTACACTGAATTGAGAATCTGTCATAGAGTCCTCATGACATGTATGTAGTTACTGAGCCATCCTAACTACTGTTACCATTTTGGTCTAATTTATATTGAGATACAAATTAATACATACCATCAAAGCTGCCTTTCTCTGTGGCAAACTGTAACAGCTGATTGTATGTTTCAATGGAAGGTCGGTAAACAAAAACTCCTGAATTAAAACAGTCAGGCCAACCTGGATCTGGTGCTGCAGACAGCTCCTCTCTCTCAAAAAGCTCATCAATATTTGACAAAACCTAATTGTAAAGGGGTAAAAAAGAAAAAAGTGTTTTTAGGTTGGGAATTGTGGTATCATGTTTTCATGGATTATGACATCAACTTTAAGACATGAAAGAAAGTTCTCATATCAATGCTCTTGTCCTATAGAAGACAATACTTTATGAAAATAGTCCCCACAGACTTCATTACAATTAATTTAGATTAAAAGGCACACACATTCTTAAAGTTACTAGTCCCACTAGTAAAAGGTTTCTATTACCCCTACTCTTAAAAACAAACAACAAACCAACATAAACAATGTCATACAAGGTCATTAAGAGGTACCAGGACATAAATCTACTTACCATTGTGTCTGCGTCCATGAAAACACACTTCGTAAACTGTGTCAATTCCCAGCAGTGAAGTTTTGTTAGTGTGACACCTAACTCGGGTCTTTTCATTAATGCCAAGTGTGCTGAATCCCCACTGTCCAAGACGTTTACCAATATGACTTCATCAAAGACCTTTTCCAGCACTCTCCTGGGGAAGAGTCGAGATTTAATTCTATTGTTACTCCAGCACGAGACCACATGAAAGATTCCATAAAGAGAAGTGGTATAACAGGGAACATGGCAGTATTTCTTATTTCATCAGTTAATGTTGACTGCATATGTTGGAATGCAAAAGTTCCCCTGTCTGCCTCAAAGTTTCTAGTTTGTAATGGGCATATTTTGGGGAAGAAAGAAGTTTGGGTTTTTTTTTCTTCCACAAACAGGGCATTGCTACCAAGTCCAGTAAGTCATGGCTATGTAGTGCAAACTTTCCACAAAGCTTTTTTTCATCCAGACTGATTTTTGGCAACTTAACAGTCTATTTTGAGCAGGCAATTAAGAAATGGGAAGCTGTTGGAGTAGCTTGAGCAGGACAGTAGCTGAATCCTAAACAACTGAAACTGAAGTTTCTGCAACAGTTACAACAACACTCTTCTAGATTTTGGACATCTGGGACATCTGACTAGACCCAGTTGCTAAAACTTAGTTTATCCCATAAATTTTTTTCAAAACTCACTTAGTCGTGGGTTTGTGGGTACAGAAATGTTTTGAACCAGTATCATGTTCACTAAACAGTCACAAACTTTCAGGCACTGTAGTGAATTTTTGTGGCAGATATCCAACTTCTGCTTTGCCATCAATAAAGCATTACCATTAGTTCAAGAGAGATTAAGGCACTCTTGCTGCTTAAAATAGGAAGCATATGTAAAGTCTTGGTATTCTACAGTGTATCTCAAATGCTCAGCAATTACCAGTGCAGTTTGAGCCACAGAGCTTGTAAATGAGTTTTGGAACTCTGCCTTGCAAGGCTGACTTTATGCTGACAGTTTGGTGTGGACAGTTGCTTCTGAACTTAAGGCATACCTTGTTAGTGGAGACAGGGAGAGAAATGCAAGTTCTAGTTACACCATTCTGTAGGAAGGTATCAGTCTAAGGGCGTAGTACTAGCTGACTTGCACTAGCACATAAGCACATTTAGGATTGATTCATCTTAAAAGAGCACTCACCTAATAGGCTGGCATGGATGTTCCTATATGTAACATCTTAATATTGATATGGCCATTTAGCTGCCAGGAGACGGCAGGGAGAGTTAGACCTTTTTTTTTTTTTTTTTTGAGCCATCTCTCCACTGTCCTTAAATATTGAGAAATCTTTTTAGAAGAACTTTCCCACTTAGAGAATCTTGACCTATCATCTGTAGTTTTACAAACAGTATTAATTAACTGTTTTGGGTTTCTTTTCTTTCCTTGCACATGTGAAAAGAGAACCCAGTCCCCTCCATATTGAGATTATTCCAGAGAGGCTGTAGGAAGCAGTTGCCTGTTAATTTAATTTGTTGTACTGTGGTGACCTTGTTAGATGCCTCTTTGAGCTACTGATTTGATGTACTTATTGATAATTTAGTTCTGCTTGTTTTCTTCTCTCGTGATAAAATCTGAAGTATCTGCTAGATTTCAAGACAGCTTGTGTTATATTATCTTAATAAGGAATATTTCTGCAAAACAAATGCCAAACCCCTACTCCCCACTCCACAGCAGACAGACAACGCTAATGAATGCACAGGCAATATTGTTTTGTTGGACAATTCTAAGTAGGACTATGAAAGAGCAAAGATCCAGCTGAAATATCAGTATCAAGTCACAGTTTAGTAACTACCGACTATTTGTTTAACTCATCATAGGGAAGAAAAACAAAACCCCACCAGAACATAATAATAAACAGTTTCATGTTTGAAGAACGTAGAGAATTCCAGATAATGTAGATAAGTTGAATTCCACTAAACTTAGCTGTTAAGCTTCCAGAGTTTTGAAAGGTTACTAATAAGGAATTTAACTTTCATTTCTCAACCTGCACATCAGCAGGAACTGTAGCAGTTTGAAGTATATAAGTGACCTTACCTCATAAGATCTGAGACCTGAGGAGTTATGAGCGCAGTCAGCTTCCTTGTTGTTCTGTACTGTTGCAAGGATGAACCAAGTACCAGTGCTCCTTTCACATAGGAGTCATTTGTGGCTAGAGTCACAAAAGACTGGTCTGGAAGAAAAGAACTTGATCAAGTTAGTGTGATTCACTACTTTATTCTGAGACAGGCATACTAGAAACCTAGTACTGTTAGGTTATCATGCTGTGATAACTAAGATGTGCCTTTTAACTCTGTATGTAGGGCCTACCTACATGGCTGAACAAAGTAGATTATATTTGCACAGCTATACTTGCTATTAGTAGCTTGACATGTGGCGAAATGCAGTAGAACAGCCCACAAAATCGAGACCATTGCAAGAGAAAACCAGTTCAAATTTGCCCCCAAGTTAAATGAGTCACGCCAAATGTAGAGACAATCCAAAAAGTCTAAAGATCTTTACTTTGGCCATTAATATGCTATTTTAACCTAAAAGCATTTGGATTCTGTGGGCTTGCATTTGGCCTGAAGTTAGAAGGGTGTTGTAGAGTTACTGTGAGTTCAGCTCTCAACCCTGACGCTAGGGCACTGTAAAACTTGCATTTCATTTTCAAATGAAAGTAAGCAATTAATTAGATCTTGGACAACAGTTTTAAGTTTTGCTAGCTCAGGATTTTGCAGATGAGTAGTTCTGCAACCCACAGTTGCAGCTCTATCACCAAGAATGCAAGATTTAAATGGGAAGTAACTAGTAATACAAAAAGCAATTTAAAATTTGCAACAACAGTTTTTACTCTTCAAGCAAAAAAGAGGTAAGTTTGGATTGTTAATATAAAGTATAATCTGCTCAAAATGTACCACAGAAATAGATTAAGATGTGTTGTTTTGCCATATAGTGCTTATTGAGGCCATGTAATACGAGCTTTGCATTCTTTCAATTGTCATGTTGTTTTAAACTGCCAGGGTGGGACTGACAAAAGCAAAAAAGTAACTTACAAAAGTTCTTCAGTTCATTGTTAACTAATGTCATGTAGACTTCCTTTCGAAGCTACAGCTCTTTATAAAGTATGCTCTTTTCTACCAATCCATTTTCAACACTATCGACAAAATAGTTTCTTCTTAAGAATTTCAAGGGTAGATTTTCAGATTCAAGTTTATTTTAGCAACTGTGATTTCTTTACAGAATTTAACTAGGTTAGATCAGAGTGAGGGTTCTGGACACTTCAAGGCTTACTTTCAAGCCTAGTTAATACTGACTTCTCTGGGAGAGATTGTTTGGCACAACTCCTAAGTTCATAAGGGAGTCATCATTAATATCTTTTTAATTTAATAGCACCTTAAACAGTTGACGACAGAAAGTCACGTACAATAATTGTCTATAAGCTCTGCAAACCTGGTTTGCAAGATCTATAGACCAGCTACAGAACCTTCTATTTTGCTTAGCAGCAAAACCAACTAGTCCCAAGGGATTTAGATTATAGTGGTCAATCACAAAGATCAAAAAAGCTTCTATAATGCCAGGAATAAAGATATTTTGTTTCAATTCCCTTTTAGCTGCCTATTTGTACCAGTTCATATTCAGCAAGTCTGCTGAACAACTTTATATTTCTTTGAAATGGCAAGTGTGTAACATTTTAAGTGGTGTGAACATCCTCCACAGGTTTTTCACTAGTTAATTTGAATGTTACTACTCAATACATAGAAGTCAGCCACTCTATGCTCTCAGACAGCTCACTAAAAATCCCGTGTAGACAAAGTGGGATTGTGCCCAACATTCATCTGAGTGTTGCCTTTTTTTTTTTTTTTTTTTTTCAGCAGTGTAAGACTAATTCTTAAAGTGACCTTGCCATTGAAAGAATAGTCTTTTTTTCATTGACCTGTTAGCAGGTATACTTCTACCATGTCTTCTCATTTTATTGAAACTGAATATTTACACACAGAGGTCTATCTTAGAGAAATAAAGTCCATTTAATGATGGAGTAAAGGCTAAGAACCCCCGTTACATCCAGCTCCAGTAGGAGACTGTACAACTGCTTGACATGTGAATATTGCCAACTTGTAGACCATCCAAGTCAGCACAGCTTTCCAAAGTTTTGCATTAACTGTGTTGTATTTCAGATCTTCTCTACATTCATAAGTACATGAGTCCATGCTACAATTCAGGCAAGACCAGTTCCTGATAATTATGGAAGTTACATCTGCAAGAGACTAGCCCATTCTACATAAACTACAGGTATTTCAGCTGTTCGCGTCTCTCTTCTCAATTCTCTGTAAACATTTCCTCCACAGGATCTCATGTTTACACAGCAGCCACTGTTGCACCTGATACCTGATGACCTCTTAGTAACAACATGTCTGCAAAAACAGAGAATGAGATACAGTTGCAAAGCTTCATAACTGAGTGAGCCAGACAAAACCACGATACTTCAGAGACACCTTCAGCTGCCCGGTTCAGAGGCTAGCATCTCCCTTTGTAAGTTGTGCCAGCCCTTACACAGCCAAGAGCATCCTGGAAGTCTGAGCTAGGAACAATCTTTCATTTGACGGCGTGCAGGAAGTGACTGGAGTGCTTACCCCAGATCTTTTCAAAATTTCCCCGGAAGCTTTTTTGTAAGCATAGCCAGAGTTTACAGGTGCTTGCCTTTTCCCCTGTTCTTTGAATTAGGTACTCGTACATCTGAATTTTTTTTGATTACGGGATTCCTAGAGAGACAAGAGCATCCAGCAAGACAAGCACCGGAACACAGACTTCCTGCAGGCTTCTAGATCTGAAAATGAAACCTACTCCGCTGACAGCCTCAGGTACGGTAAGAATCGGGGGGGGAAAAAACGGAAGAAAGAAGCCAGACGGACTTAAAGAGGCGGTAAGAAACTACTCATTTTAAAGTATCAAAATCACCGAAGTCACAGGCTCTCTGTGGCGTTTCAGGAGAGAGCTGGGTTTTCCCTGTGAGTCGCTGCGGCCTTACAGTGGCCCCTCTCGCCCGTCCTGCTCCCCGCCACGCCGGCTACATCCCTCCCGTCCGGGGCCGGAGCCCGGGGCCGGGCAGTAAGGCAGGCGCGGCGCGAGCCTGCACCGCGCCCGTCCCTCAGTCCCCACGGCGGTGCCCGGCGGGGCGGCTCCAACCCCCCCGCCAGCAGCCGCTGTCCCCACCGGCCGTAGCCCACCCCCGGAGCCCGCTCGCAGCCGGGCCGGCCGCCTAAAAATAGGCGCGGCCGCCCCGATCCCTCTCCCGCTCCGCTCCCGCGGCCCTCACGAGCGGCGGCGCGTGCCAGGCGCGCACTGACCTGCCATGGTGCCCGTGCGCGGGTCGGCTGCGGGAGAGGCGGCGGCCGCGCTCGGGGCCGCGCTGAGGCCGCCCCTTATATTATAGGGGCGGGGCCACGAGCGGCGCGTCCGTGGCCGCGGGCGGAGGCCCCGCCGCGAGGAATCCCCTCGGCGCCGCGGGCGGGGCCCCCGCCATGACCTTCTGCGGCGGCGGCACGTCACCCCCCTCCTCCGGCCGGGCCGGCACCGCGACCGTGCCCGTGCCGGGAGTCCTCAACCCCCCGCCCACCCCGGGTGCCTCTCGGGTAAAGCGGAGCTTGAAAATACTCCACTGCTCGAATAGAGGGTAGGACTGTGTCAGGGAGCTGTGGCTCAGGCTGGCAGCGGCAGTGGCAAGGAGACCGTCTCTCCTGTGGCCGCTAAGCCCTGCGGGAAAAAGACTAACAGCAGGCCTGGTCCAAAGGCACCTACAGCTGCGAGAAGTGGTTTACAGTGTCCGCACGTGTCAGACACCCCCAGTCCTCCAGCCGCATTAGGGCCTGTGGCTGCTGCTGGCAGCCTGTGCCAGTGCTTGGTCAGTGCCTGTGCCAGTCACCCTCACAGTGACTGTTTCCTGATGTTTGGAGGGAACCTCCTGTGTGTCAGTTGGTGCCCGTGGCCTCTGGCCCTGTCCCCTGGGCACTGCTAGGAAGAGTCTGGCTGTCCTCTTGGCATCCTCCCTGAAGCTGTTTGTACAGGTGGATGAGATCCCCTGAGCTGCTGCTTCTCCAGGTGGAGTGGTCCCAGCTCTCTCAGCCTTTCCTCGTAGGAGAGGTGCTTTCTTGTCCCTCTGTTATTCTTGTGGCCCTTTGTTGTCCTCCAGTATGTTCCTGTCTTCTGTTCTGGGGAGCCCAGAACTCAGGACAGTCCTGCAGGTA